>NW_027426463.1:0-1062 GCF_003597395.2 Chelonoidis abingdonii
ATCGGGGTGGAGTACAGAAATCGATTTACAGAGCCCCTTATATCGATATTAATGACAACGTCATGTGAACGGGTACAGCATTAAATCGATTTATCGGCCGTTAAACCGATTTAAAGGCGTAGTGTAGACCTGGCCAGATTTCTGAAAGTGCTTTAAGGGAGGATTGTTCTGTGACTTGGAAAGGAAAATGTGGCTTTGTGACCCATCCTCTTTTTTTTTTTTTTTTTTTTTTTTTTTTTTTTTTTTTTTTTTTAAAGAAAGTTGGTGTTCACTATACATTCAAGATAAAGGAAATTTTATGGCCTCAAGAGTCATACTGTGAACTGCAGAACTTGGGGGGATATAGTACTGTTCTTGCTAATAATTGTGATTCATGGTCTTCACAGGACATTGATTTATTCTACTGAAGTGGGTTGTGACATTAATATGAAAGGAGTTGGGGCAGGGGTGTATTTTCATGTGATTCCTAGGAAAGTTAAAATGTGCTATTTTTCTCAGTCAATTTTATCAGTTTGAAAGAGAAACCTTCAAGCATACACCTCACATTTGAGTGATAAACCCAATAATACAGTAATATTTGCCATATTTATTTTGACAATTTTTTTTCAATTTGGGTGCCTAAAATTAAGCACCAACTCTGTATTTAGTCACCTAAATAAGTGTCCTGATTTTTCTTCAGAGATGCTGAGCACCCACGATTTCCATGTATGGTCATGAGAATTGCAAGTGCTCATTTCCTGAAAATCTGGTCCCTAAATGAAAAGTGTCCTGAAGTTATGGGCTTGATGCTGAAATTCTCTGGCCTGTGTTCTGTAGGAGGTCAGACTGGATGATCATAATAATCCCTTCTGGCCTTAAAATCTATTAATCTGACTTCGCTGTCTGGAAGTTTTACACCCTCACCCTCCTTCCACCTTCCTGCACTTAGTGTGCATGCAGAAGAGTGGGAATTAGTTATTTTAAAACCTGATCAGAAAACCTATTCAAGATGATGAAGAGATTCCATTGAATGGTAGTTTCAGTGGGCTTTTGACCAGCCCTTTACGAAAGGGTTTAAGTAAA
>NW_027426464.1:0-1052 GCF_003597395.2 Chelonoidis abingdonii
TCTCTCTCTCTCTCTCTCTCTCTCTCTCTGGTCTCTGTTATAGGGCCACCCTGGGGGGGGGCAAATGGGGCAATTTGCCCCAGGCCCCCACGAGAATATAGTATTCTATAGTATTGCAACTTTTTCTCATGGAAAGGGCCCCCAAAATTGCTTTGCCCCAGGCCCCCAGAATCCTCTGGGCAGCCCTGCTCTGTCTGTCTGATTCTGGGGCTGGCGGGACGCAGCCCTGGGGAACCAAGGTCCGGCAGGACAGCTCCACTGGGAGGGGACTTGCAGCAGGGAGCAGCCCAGCTCCGTATGAGAACACACGTGACACAAGCAGCACATTGATAGAATTACAGAAACTCCCTCCCAGAAGAGTAACCCGAATAAATGAGCCTACCCCAAAGTAACGAGCAAATCTGATAATAGAGCAGATACCCTACAATGACACGCCTGGGCACACACCAGGGCCAGGGTTTACAAGAGACCCTACAATAACACAGCACTGCATGTAGCACCAGCAGGGTTACAAGAGACCTCACAATAACACACCTGGGCACACGGCAGGGCCAGGGTTTACAAGAGACCCTACAATAACACACCAGGGCATTCACCAGTAGCAGCAGCAGCAGATTTCATAAGCAGGGCCCTACCAACTTCAAAGCTGTGAAACACATGTCCCAGATCATGCAACAGCCCTGATCTCCCCTGTGCTACTGGGAACGTCCAGCTGGGGGGCTCCCGCTGCAAATCCCGCATTGGCTGGGGTGGGACAGGACTTCTCCTTCCCCTGCATGGCACTCTCGGGAAAGATCAGACCCACCTCCAGGTGCCCCTGGCTTGGGACCCCCATGCTTACAACATTGTGAAATTTCAGATGTAAACAGGTAAAAATGTGAAACTGATCAATTTTAAAAGCCTCTGGCTGTGATCAAAATGGCCTGTGAATTTGGTAGGGCCCAATACCTAAGAGATCCCACAGTAACACTCCAGGGCAAGCAGCAGGTGCAGTGTTTATGAGAGACCCTACAATAACACAGCACTGCATGCAGCACCAGCAGGGTTACAAG
>NW_027426465.1:0-1328 GCF_003597395.2 Chelonoidis abingdonii
GGCCATTAAACCAATTTAAAGTCGCAGTGTAGACCTGGCCTGTGACTTGAAAGCTGGTCTCTCTTACCAACAGAACTTACCCTCAACTATGTTGTATCTCCAATGCCCTAGAAGCCACATGGCTACAACTACACTTTAATTGAATATGAATTGACTTCCATTTGTTCGCTTACCTTCAAAGTCTTGAGTTCAGCCCTCAGGCTTCTATATTTTCTTTGCTACACTTGAAGATAATGAGAGCCTGTGGAAGGAACACAGGAAATAGTTCTTTGCACTGAATGAGATGTTTGGTCCTGATCCAGTTCCCACTGAAGTCAATGGGAGTCTTTCCAACGACTTCAGTGGGAGTTGGATCAGACCATTTTAATGTCAGCAAGCATTACATGAAACCTCGTGACATGAACTCAGATGTTAACAAGTTGGACACAAAACCACCCTTTTCTTCACAAGCTTCTATTTCTTTTAAGGACAGATTCCGCATGGGTGTTCATTCAGTTAGGGAGAACTGGAACAAGAAAGCAATTCCCCTGATCCTCATCCTCCTTCAGCTCAAAGGCTAGATGGGTGTCAATACTAGTGCCTGTCACTAATACCCCATAGGTAACAGACTTGCAAAATCATGGTGGAGTATAGTCATATCAATGGGGATACCCACTACACTTTCAAAGAAAGGAAACTGTGAAGCCATCTCTGAACATAATCATTCCAGTGCTGCAGAAGCATTATGTTTGCCTGTGTGCACCACAAACAAAATGCCTCTAAGGACTGGAACCCATGTACTTCATTTCCATAAAAACATCTTGCGAGGCTCAGAAGAGCAAGGCTATCAAATTTTAGATAAGTTTGTTGTTCCTGGAAATCCTTCATTGATGGCACAAATATAGGAACTGTAGATTCAGACAGGCAGCTAAGGAATACAGTTTTCCCAATTTACATACACTTATGTAGGTATTTGTAATTTTGGTCACAGATGTATGAACATTTTATTGTCTTAAGGAAGGTCTATGAATTACAGTACAGGGCAATTGCTGGCAATTGTATGTTTTCTCTTGGGAAATGTCTATATTTTTTACCTTTATGCCAAATCCTTTCATGGTTTTTAATAGGGAACATGTTAGATGTTTCAAAATGACCTCTCTGGACAGTTACCCGTTCTCTCACATGCCTGGCAAGTACAAAACTGGTGCTAAATTGGACTCTCTTTTGCATTCTCTCTCCATAACACAACAATCATTTATTAAGGGAACATTTGTAAAAGCAGCAGAGAATCCTGTGGCACCTTATAGACTAACAGACGTTTTGGAGCATGAGCTTTCGTGGGTGAATAC
>NW_027426466.1:0-2243 GCF_003597395.2 Chelonoidis abingdonii
AAAAAATTCCTTCCTCACCCCTCAGTGACCATGGAATCCCTGAAGCATGAGACTGGACTGGCCATCTGTCTCAGCGTGAGGTGCTCCAATTGCTAGTCCAGCCACAGCTGCATCGGTGCCCAGGGCTGAGAGAATAAAAAGGCTGAGAAGATTCTTTCCTAAGGATACGTAAACGCTAAATCTCATTCCTAAAGGCTACAATAAAAGGCAGTCAGAGCTGTACAACACAGGGGAGGGCACAGGTCCGACCCCAAAGAGCAGCGACTCTCTTACTTCGTTTATTTGATTTCCCACTCTCCTGAGCAGGATTTTGCTTAAGGAGGAACTTGACATAAGAGAGGGGAGAGCGGCAGGAGAATGAACCCAGAGAGCTAGATGGGGAAAAAAATTGCAAAAAATCAACAGTGAGCAGCACTTGGGTGCTGAATGGAGTTGTGAATTTTCTTGTTTGGGGGCCAGTCAGAGAAATACACACACACACACAAAATTGGTTCAGTTTGGCCTGAAACAAAATTATTTTGGTAGTTTTTGGGTTGCTTTTGGGTGTTTTCTAACCCCTCATGCCCTTTTTTAAAGTTGCCTCAATTTCAGTATGAAAAGTGACAACATTTTGCTGAGGAATGGTCCAAACAGACTGGTTTGGCTTTTAAAACAAAACATTGCCTTTTTGTGTGTGGCTGAAAGGATTTGCTTAATTAACACGTGCCTTGGATGGCCCTGAGAGATGCATTTTTTGGGAATTTGCTAGCTCTAGTGTAGGACCTGCGAGGGAGCCGGGGAGGGACCAGAATGGGGTCGTCTGACGAATGAGATGATGTTAGAGTGGGATCTGAAGGGGAATGAGAGGAGATGTAGTGGGAGGGTAGAATTAATGGGAAGGGTAATCAAGGCCTGGAGCAGGAGAGCTGTAAAGGATGAGAGGGATTATAGAGACATAAAAAAGAAACGATTGATCAGGAAGGACAGGCAGGGAACAAAAAATGGAGAAGTTAAACTGTATGTAAGAGAGAACTGGGCCTCAGCAGCCAAAAACACCCCTTGCCCTCTTCTCCTTCCCAAAGGCTTGCCACGCAGCAACGGACCTGCAAAAACACCTGGCCCAACGCACCCGCCCTTGCCCAATGCACCGCCTTTGCCCGCCCACGCAGCTCCTCACACAACACCCGCCTGGGACCTTGCCCTCACCTACCAGCTCACCACCACCTTTTGCCTCTACAAATCTGCTCGACACACCCTCCCGCTTCCACACTTCACACTCACCTCACCACAAACTCACCCACGCACCCTTTGGCTTTTCAAGCGCCTCTGCAGGCACGTAGCTTCCCAGGAACGCACACTCTTCCCTTCCCTTCCCTTCCCTTCAACGCGCACTGGACGCATCTTCCAAACGCAAAACTTTCCAGGAGGGAATGCGCTGCTTTTCCACCTTGCCGCCCAGCAACAATTCCTGGGACTACTCTTCTGACGCATGGACCCCACGCACTTTCCTTTACCAAGCAGAAAGGAGGGACTGGCTACTGGCTCTCTTTCCAAATGGACGCAATCAGGCTGAGCCACCAGGCGTTCTACAGGATAGACCCCCGCCACCGCCACCGCCACCGCCACCACCACAAAGCAATGCCGTGACACGGATTCCAAGCGAGGTTGCTGTGGCCACGGCGCAGAGTATTAAGCACTAGACGATCGCGGCCCAGCTCTGGGGCAGGGAAGAGCCGAGCGCAAAATGTTCAGCTCTGCGCTCTCGGGGCAGCCACTGACCTCGCCGGTGGACACAGCCATTTCTCAGGTCTCCCCATTCCAGTCCCACTTCAAATCATGAGCAAAGGAAAAAAGACAGGAAGCCAATCCCATGCTTGTCCGTTTTTCTGTCTCCTTCCACCCCTTCATCAAGTCCCTCCCCGTATGTCTGGGCAATTGTCCTCATACTCCTGGCCAGCGTATTTCCCTTTGCCGCTCTGAAGGGTGCCCCCACGGGCAGGCCCCCAAGCTGGGCCCGGTGGCGTAAGGCCGCGGAGAGGCTTTGCCTAGGGCCAGTGTGTCCGTGGCAGGCGATTGTCTCTCTGGAGGTGAAAGGCCAAGGGAAGTGGCCCTAGAAGGAGAATGCAAGGCAGGTGGTGGGCAGGCCAGGGATTTCTTGGGTCCCCCTTTAAAAGGGGTCAGTTTCCCCATCAGGGAATCAAACCCCAGTCTCCCACATGACAGGTGGGGATACTCACCACTATACTAACAAGGAAAGGGGCATG
>NW_027426467.1:0-1105 GCF_003597395.2 Chelonoidis abingdonii
CTGACGAAGTGGGTATTCACCCACGAAAGCTCACGCTCCAAAACGTCTGTTAGTCTATAAGGTGCCACAGGATTCTCTGCTGCTTCAACAAAACACTGAACTTTTTACTTTTATTTGTATTTGCAGGTAAAAAGAAATTTCTTCTACTGGAACTTCACCCTCAGTAGAAGGATTAATTTTTCAGATATTTAACTAATACAAATCAAAAGGTACTTTACTTAGTTGAAACTTCTGGAATACCAAATACAGAGAGTGGCACTTAATTTAGAGACCAGTCAAATGGCTTAGAAGATAGCAAAACGGATGGATTTTAGCAAATTTTAGCAGACAAACAAACATGTATAAGAAGCCAGCAAAAGTTTTGAAGACTTCGCAAAATTACTTCTATTGTTTTGATAGAAAATAGTTGTTATAAGGAAGCAGGATGTTTTCACCTACTGACCTATTTTGATTAAACTTACAGCTGACTTATTTTTAAGCACATGGATAACTTTAGGAGGACATGCATTTGGAATGTTGTAGTAACAGAATACAAATATATTTTCCTTCAGTGCATTGATATAAGTGAGAGCCAATACAGAACAGAGGTTTCAGAGTGGTAGCTGTGTTAGTGTGTATCAGCAAAAACAACAAGGAGTCCCTGTGGCATCTTAGAGTCTAACCAGTTTATCTGGGCATAAGCTTTCGTGGGCTAAAACCCACTTCATCAGATGCATGGAGTGAAAAATACATAGGCTGTATATAAACATTAAAGCACATGAAAAGATGGGAGTTGCCTTACCAAGTGGGGGTCAGTACTAACAAGGCCAATTCAATTAAGGTGGAACCGGTCTACTCTCAACAGTTGACAAGAAGGGGTGAATATCAGAGGGAAAATTCCTTTTGTAGTGCTAACGAGGCCAATGCATTCAAGGTGAAGGTTGCCCATTCCCAACAGTTGACAAGGTGTGAGTATCAGCAGAGGGAAAATTCCTTTTTGTAGTGATCCACCCCCTCCCAGTCTTTATTCAGCCTAATTTGATGGTGTCCAGTTTGCAAATTCATTCCAGTTCTGCAGTTTCTCATTGAAGTCTGTTTCTGAAGGTTTTTTTGTTGAAGAATTGCC
>NW_027426468.1:0-1687 GCF_003597395.2 Chelonoidis abingdonii
CTGCAGTGAGGCCCACCATGAAGAAGTACTTTATATTTGAGGAGATAGAAAAAAATATCTCCCCCTTTTCTTGATTTTATGGGTGGATCTCTTTTTCATCTTTCATCATTATTCCCGAGGCAGGAAGGGAAAGAGGGAGGTCTATTGGATATTTTTTACCATTGATCTTTCCATGACTGTTAACTGGGGCTAACAACAGGGGTAGGAATATTTTAAGTCCCTTCTACAGTCACCTTTAGATGAATCTGCAATAGGAGCAGGTAATTTAGAGATGTGGTTCTCAGCCAGAGGTATGCATTCACCCAGGGGTATGTGAAGGTCTTCCAGGGGTACATCAACTCATCTAGTATTTGCCTAGTTTTACAACTGGTTACATAAAAAGCACCAGCAAAATCAGTACAAACTAAAATTTTATACAGACAATGACTTGTTTATACTGCTCTATATAATAAACACTGAAATGTAAGTACAATATTTATATTCCAATTGATTTGTTTTATAACTATACAGTAAAAATGAGAAAGTAAGCAATTCTTCAGTAACAGGGTCCTGTGACATTTCTGTATTTTTTTGTCTGATTTAGTAAATAAGTAGATTTTAAGTGAGGTGAAACTTGGGGGTACTCAAGACAAATCAGACTCCTGAAAGAGGTACAGTAGTCTGAAAAGGTTGAGAGCCACTGAATTAGAGGAAGTTGGAACAGAAAGCTGATCCTGGTTTTTCACTACTTTCCACTCCTATCATCTCACAGGAGATGATTTTCTCTGGAATAAAACCCTTCAAACTACATTTGAAACAGACTGTTTTAAATAATATTTTACATTGCAAGCAATATATTACAGATGTAGGAAAAGAAACAGTGAGACTGATATTATGATGGATTTTCTGTTCAGAATGTTAGGGCTGAAGCTCTGCCTGGAGGGCTCAGCATCATAGATATGAAATTCTCCTCAGTGCAGAGTGCCAGCCTAAGGCCCGCACACCATTTAAGTCCCGCTTAAACCATACTTCACTACACTTGACTGTCTCTGAAGTGTTCATTTCTATGGACTTTTCAAATAAGATTTGATGGACCTTATTTTTATATTTTCTTATGTGTGACCTATTATTGATTCCTGCATATTGTCTTTGAAAGAATTTGTACTGTAATTGTTTACAAGCTAATTATTTTAAAAAATGGGGTAAAGAAACGGAGGAAATGTTTAACCCCAGGAAACAGAAATTACCCACTGCTTGACTCCCAGCTCAACATACACATCCAGGGTATTCAGAATTAAAGCTAACACTTCAGCTTGAGATGTTAGCCTTTGAAGTGACTATCTTGAACACAAGCACCAGTTAACTACTTTTCACAACATTTTAGTGAGCTGAATTCAATACATTGACTAAAGAGAAGAGGCAATATTTGCACACAGTGGAAAACTTAAGCAAAAAAGAAAAAATTAGACATGTTCTGAATCCTAGACCCCAGCATATTCACCTGTGTCTGACTGGGGGGACCAGGGATGTAGAGAGATAAGTCATTAATTCACACAGAATAATTGATTTGACTTATTTAGCCCTTCTTTTTGCTTGTGGAATGTTGGTCAGCAAATGTACTCGTTATTTGAATTTACTGCCCATAATGCACCACTCCCAACACCGCTGCAAATGTGGCCACACTGCAGCGCTGGTAGCTGTCAGTGTG
>NW_027426469.1:0-1030 GCF_003597395.2 Chelonoidis abingdonii
GCGTAACGGAAAGCCAAAGAATCAAATGGACGCACATGGAGGGAGGGAGGGGATACCGAGGACTCCAGCTATCTCTCAGTCCCTGCAGTCTCCGAAAATCATTTGCATTCTTGGCTGAGCTCCCAATGCCTGTAGGGTCAAACACATAGTCCGAGGTGGTTCAGGATCTATCTCGTCAATTTACTCCCCCTCCCCCTCCGTGATAGAAAAGTGGAAAAAATCGTTTCTTGACTTTTTTATATGTCACCCTATGTATACTGCATGCTGCTGGTAGACACGGTGCTGCAGCAGTAAACAGTAGCATTGTCTGTCCTCCCCTCCCTGGTGACAGACGGTACAGTGCAGTAGGACTGATAGCCATCCTCGTCATGAGCCCGTGAGTGCTCCTGGCTGGCCTCAGGTGAGGCTGGCCGGGGGCGCCTGGGTAAAAATAGGAATGATTCCTGATCATTCCCAGTAGATGATACAGAGTGGCCTGTAACTGACCTCCTCATAGCAACTGGGGGCTGAGCTCCATCAGACCCCTCCCTTTCATGTGTAAAGAAAAGATTCTGTACTGCCTGGACTATCATAGCAGCGGGATGCTGGGCTCCTCTCCCCCGCACCGCTTAAAGTTCTGCCTGGATTATCATAGCAGCTGGAGGGTGCCTCCCCCTCATTTTATCTCACTAACAAGTCAGTGTTTCTTATTCCTGCATTCTTTATTACGTCATCACACAAATGGGGGGGTCACTGCTATGGTAGCCCAGGAAGGTTGGTGGAGGAGGTGTTGTACTCAAAGTACTATACGGGATCTTTTCAGGGGGATTAAGGCAAAACGCCACGTTTATTAGTGATACAGGTATTAATTAATACTTTATCATATGCATATGACATATTACAGTCATGCGTTCACACACACACACACACACACACACAAACACACTCCGTCTTGCTGTTGTTACCAACTAGTTGCTCCCCTTAACTGCACTGGCCAGGTGAGTTAGATGGGGGAGGGGTGGAGCCGGGCTTCTGCCGATCCGGATCGATG
>NW_027426470.1:0-3063 GCF_003597395.2 Chelonoidis abingdonii
GGCTGCAGATCCACCTTTGCTTCTCTTGGATTTGTTGGGGCCAAGTGATGACTCAGGGAGGGAGGGAGGGGGAGGGGGTCCTGCTATTGATTAGGATTTTACTTCAGATAGATATTACCCCCTTTCCCAACACCCTGTTAGATAGGAATTGAGAACTGAGTTTGCCAGTGCCTACGCTCTGTATGCAGCTGGCTGTCATGGAGTACCTGGTTCAGGAAGCATCTGGCTCTCTGCCACAGCATGAATATTGAATAGACAGTTCCTCTCAGCAACTGCAGCCTCAAGCCCAATCTGGAGTCCTGAGCACGCTACATCTTAGAACAGCGAGTATGACGTGTGTGGTGGCATGGTTGTCTCTGAACATGGCTGGGTTCCCACGGAATGTGGTTAAGACTTGATCAGGAGCCAAGGCAGCTGATGACAAAGCTGCCCTGCCAGTCAGGCAGGCATATACTTGTCTGCCTGTATCCAGTTCAGTAGTTTCAGGTGAAACTAGTTTGGCCAGTCCTCCATGGCTGAGTGCGTTGCCCTATGGGTTGCTGGTGCTGCTCTTTGCCCGTCCTCTGGGCACTCTGCCCCCTTCTGCATTAGTTTGGGATAGATGCCCAGCTATTCCCAGAATGCGTTAATGCAAATAGGCTTTGGCGGGGTGGTAGGTGTGGCCACCTAAACAAAGTTGAAGTTGTGTTGGGGACATGGGGGGGAGGGGCGAGAAAGGTGCCAGGACCCCCAATTAAACCATGTTTGTAAGTGGACTGGAGGAGTGTCAGGAACTGATTACAGAAACATGACTGTACTCAGAGCCTTAAGGGTGCAGCATGCTGGTCCATCTTAGTTAAAGGGGCACTGTAGTCTTGGGTCTATGGAGTAAAAACTGAAGCCTTGCTCCAGCAATTTGTTTTCTCCTACAGAGAGTGCCCCCTTCCTGTTTCATGGTGAGTGACAAGTTAATGGTCTGTGTCACTCTGAAGTGCTGTGCACAGAACGACTCTTGCTAATTTAAAGCTCCCATTGCAGCTCCCCCTACTGGGATGTCACCATGCGCTCTTCAGTGCCCCCCTGCCTCTGAAGGCGACCCCTGTAGGGTGAAGGGGAAGGGTGGCTAGGACAGTTCAGTTCCCTGCTATGCCACAGACTCCCTGTGAGACCTTGCCGGCCCGTAGAATGGGGATAAGAGCCCTGCCCTGCCTCACAGGGGGATTGGGATGTGTCCTGGATCCCCAGGAGCTGTGCCACACCCCAGTGTTTAAACAGTCCCTTGGAGGAGACCTTTTAGTTGGCCAGACCCCCAAGGGGTCCCATTCTTCCTTAAGGATCAGCCATGTGGCCTCAACACCTCAGTGTAAGTATATCTTAGCGATGGTGGATTTTTCCACTAGATACCCTGAGGCAGCTGCTCCATCTGATATAGAAGCTGAGACAGTGGCAAGAACCCCACTCAACTATAGTCAGCAGAGTTGATTTCCGTAAGGAGATTTTGTCTGATCAGGGGGAAACATTGTGTCGCAGTTATGGAAGGTATGAGGTGTGAAACAACTTAAGACTGCCCTCATCGCCTCCAGACCAATGGGTTGGTGGAAAGGTTCAATGGGCCCCTAAAATCCATGCTGGGAATGTATGCCAAGAAAAGAAGCCAAAGTTGTGATGAGTGGTTGCTGTTCCTGCTGTAGGCTTACAGGGAGGTACCCCAAGAATCCATAGAATTTTCTCCCTTTGACCTTCTATATGGAAGAAAAGTGAGGGGACTCCTCAATCTCATTAAAGACACATGGAAAGGGTGCCCAGATTGGCATAACAGGCAGGCTCAGTGGTATCTCAGCACATCAGGCAGCATCCAAAGGGGGGCAAACAGTCACTGTCTGTATTACAAAACTTGTGCTATGCTTCTGGGTGACACGCCCAGATAGTTTGGCATCAGCACTGCCTAGCCTGCCTGATGGCCCATTAAGGACCATGAGCTATACAATTGACCCATTGAGAGAAAGCAAGGGATATGCCTTATGACTCAACAAGGGATATGCCTTATGACTCAACAAGGCATATGATGGGGTATGCCCTGACCTTGGCATTTCCAGTTAGGACTGCTCCAGGCATCCCGGTCACAGTGGAGAGATGGGATAGGGACAGGGGAATTTGGTGGAGGAGGGAATGGGTGTGTGTGCACAGAACCTCTGGCATGGGGGTGATGGAGGGATCACAGTGCCCCAAGCCTGGGAAGGAGGGTTTGGAGTTGTACAGAGGCCCTGGCATGGGGGAAAGGGGAAATTCGGGACATATAGAGCACAGGGCACAAAGTGGAGAGATTCCCTGAAGTAGAAGTGGTTGGGAGATTGGCAGGCAGGGAGTTTATGGGGGCCGGAGGGAGGGATGCAAGGAGCCCCATGTGTGCAATCAACTCGGCTTGCAGGAGCGACAAACTGTGTCCCCTCTAGTGCTATGTATTAAATATGGAGCATTCCCTACAGCTCCTATGCCAAGCGTTGGGGAGATTTGAGGGGAAGGGGATACATTGCACACTCAGGTTTGCACAGTGGTGGGCCCGGCTGATGGTGCTGGTGCACACGATGAGTTTGCACACTCGGGCTGGCAGGATCCTCGCTTTGCACGGGGCACACACCGGAAGCAGTTTAATTGCAAAACGCAACCCGCGACTCTCCGGAACGGCTGACTCTCAGCCAGAGCGACCCCGAACTACAATCCCCAGCATGCAGCGAGGCAGGAAGGGGCGGGGCACGGGGCGCCGCGGGCTGCTGATTGGCTGGGGCGGAGATTTGAACCGGCCGGGCGCGGGGGTAGGGAGGCTGCGGCTTCGGTTGCTCTTACCCTCAACCCCTCCCGGCTCGCTGTGAGTGGGGCCTGTGGGCGGGGACCCTCGGGGGGGGGGCACCGTGGGGACAGCGGGCGCTGGGAGGAGCCCCGTGGTAGGGAAGGAAGGACCAGGGAGCTGGCTGGGGACTGGGGGAGGGGTGGGAGTGGGAGATGGTGGGAGGGGAGCAAGCAGCACTGGCAGTGAGGAGGGGAGGCGGATCGGGACCAGGGTGCCTCGGCAGGGGGAGGGGCAGA
>NW_027426471.1:0-1591 GCF_003597395.2 Chelonoidis abingdonii
GAAGACGTGTGAGCTTCTTGCCCTGAACAAGTCTGCTCCAAGGGAGAGGAGGCTCCCCAAAGTCCTGACTGGCTTTGTGGGGAGCAGTTCCAGAGCATCGCCCGGTGACTCCGTGACAGAGGGCGTTTCGATGGGTAATTCAGTGTTGTTTTTGTAGCTGAGCAGGGAAAAGATCCTTGCATAGCTGCTCCGCCCATCACTCTCCCAAAGCAGCACCGAAAGGGGTATTAATCATGTATTAATGTACTGAATCACTGCTGAATTGACTATCGGACAAGAAAAATTAAGCTGAGCCTATAAATGGAGAAATTGATCTGACTGGGTCTAAAGGACATTCATTTTCCTTTTCTTCGTTTTTCCTACTCCACGCTAAATGAAGAACAGCCAGGGAGCACGAATGCTGGATTTTTGAAAGCCAGCAGTGAAAAACTTTAGTGATGATTAAATGTTCCTTGCAGCATCTGTTTCTTGCCCTTTCTCCTAAATAAGGCAGCAATTATAGCATAGAATGGATTTGATGGGGCAGTGGTGTAAATGTTACAACATGTCCACAATGCATATCTAATTAAGACACTGAATTATTCATCCTTTTATTACAGAAAGGTGGTATGTGACTGCTTTGAGAAATGCTCCTTTTCCTCCCCCCTACCAGGAGTTACACAAGGATTACCTGAGTTACAATGACGGGTGACAGGTCTTTCAAGTTCTGGATGTGGGACAGTAAAGAGTCCCGCAACGAAGCATGCGAATCTGTGGGGAGTTCATAGAACGAGGTTTGAATCTTCATTTTCATGGTCTGTGCTGCAAAGTAGCATGATTCTACATCCTGCCGGATCTGTAGCAACTGGTCTGAGATCTCCCACGCATGAACCTAAAGGCAAATTGGAACATTGCCGTCAAGCAGAGAAAGACGTGAAATAGAACTTAGATTAGCTAAACATTTATTAGCAGGGTTTTTTAAACAAAATGGACTTTCCACAAGTTTAAGCATCAAGCTTGCAAAAGGAAGAACCCAGAATTCCTGCAATTACAACTCCCTTATTCTCAGCAAGATTATCGCCAGAAGTGTTGAACTGGGGACTCCCTTCTGAATGTGTTGCTGTCAAAGCACCAGTCACCTAGCAGAGGCTGGTTACACAAAGATGCCAGGCTTGAGGACAACATCAACCAACTTCACTTCAAGATAAAAGAACAGATCATGCTTCTGACATGGGAATATGTTAGTATTTCCAGTTAGAAGGCTACTTTGGGGATTAAATGGAGAATCAGTTTTGCCAATGGACCTTAGTTTAAACATGCAATGTTTACTGCACTTCCACTCCTGTTCTTAAAGCTGCGGTCACTGACAGATGTGAGACAATTTCTCGTGAAGGGGCTAAATTATAGTTCAGCTGCACAAGGCAATGCTAGCCATTCACCACTATTCACCATACAGCCTCAAGCTGCAGTCACCTGGGACTTTCCAGACCACAGCTTCAGGATCCCAGTTGGGCCTTACCACACATTTCCTTAACTTTCACAAATTTCTAAGAACAGCACCTGAGCTGTTGCTAGCTAAATGAAGCTGTTTCATGGGGCTGGGGGGGGGGGG
>NW_027426472.1:0-2952 GCF_003597395.2 Chelonoidis abingdonii
CTGGAAAACCCTTATGTCTGTATAGATGTAGTTGTGAAATCCTCACTTCTGTATTGTTTTGTAAGTTTATTTGCATGGTTTCCGGTTCTGTGATTGTTTCTGTCCACTATATAATTAATTTTGTTGGGTGTAAACCAATTAAGGTGGTGGGGCATAATTGGTTAAATAACCATATTACAGTATGCTAGGATTGGTTAGTTAAATTTCAGTAAAATGATTGGTTAAGGTATAGCTAAGCAGAATTCAAGTTTTACTATATCGTCTGCAGACAATCGGGGGGCGGGGGGGAGGGAATGCGAACAGGGACTTATTCCTACTGCCACATTCTTACTGTTCAAGCATGGCATTTCTATCCATAGAGAGTCTATGGTACAGTTTGATTTATCTAGGATTTTTACTTTATTTGATGCTATCCTTTCTTTCACATATAGTGTCATTCCTGCAACCTACTCTGTCATTTCTTTATATGTTGTACCCTAATATTACCATGTCCCTTTGATTATCCTCATTCTACTAAGTTTCCGCCACAACTATTACGTCAATATCCTCATTTAATGCCACGCACTCAAGTTCATCTACCTTAGTATTTACATTTCTAGAATTTGTATACAAGCACTTGCACGTTTTATCTATATTAAGTTGCTTGCCTTCATGTGTTGTATTTAAATGGGACTCTCACATTTGACTGTTCCTCACTAGCCTCTACTTTTGCTTTACCAACTTCTTTTCTATCCTACTTAGTAGGAAATATAGTCCCTTCGTGAATAAATTCATTTCTAAAGGATGTCTCCTCCTGAACCACGTGCTGCTCCTCCACATCCATCAGCTTAAAACATTATCTACAAGCTTTTTAATTTTACATGCCAGCAATCTGGTTCTACGTTAGTTGAGGTGGAGCCCATCCTTCCCATATAGGCTCCTCCTTTCCCAAAAGGTTCCCCAGTTCCTAATAAATCTAAAACTCTCCTCCCTATACCACTGTCTCATCTACACATTGAGACTCTGCAGTTCTGCACTGCAGGACCTTAACTGCCTGGCTATTCTTCTCCTTGAAAAGCACATGTAAACATGACTCTGATTCATGTGGATGGACATTTATGCAGTGAGGGGAGAGAAGAATTTATACAGGAGCTATTTTTAAAATCACATTAAATCTAATATAATGCCCTGCTCAAAATATTGTATTAATTCCAGTTTTCAGTGTAAGTTCAGAAAGGCACCCCACATTCATGTTCCTCTAATACGATAATGGCCAAATGATTTAAATGAAGTGTGGGTGGGTGCATAACTCCTGAACTGAGGTCTTGGATAATGAACTTTAGCCCTGAGCAATTTTTTTATTTTTAATCTGCCAAGTAATAAACAGAATTTATACACTGAGCTATCAAACTGCCAGCAGCATCACTAACTGCAGCACTCTAAATGACACCACTCTGAGGAAAAAGGAATCCGACGTCACTGTTTAGGTGCCTTGCCTTTGCCTCAATAGCATAATTTAAAAAATGAAGTCCAGTGTCTGGGCTAATAACTCCCTTTGATGTCGAAGGAGTTACAGATGCTCAGCTACTTACAATGTGTGCTCAACACCTCACAGGGCTTGGGACCCAACCAAACAGCAAAATATTTAAATCCATACAAAGGACATAATTACAAATGACTATACTGCAGTTGTTAACTCACATCATTCACTATGTTCTTCTACAGGAAGTCCTGGATTATCCTTTACCATAAAGATTTTTCAGAAACTGCCTGATTGTTTGCAGGTCCCCAGGGCCTTCTCTCTTTCAAATAATGTAAGAAATATCTGAAAAAACAAAAACAAAACAGGTGAGGAATAGAGAGAAAAGAATCCAGACAATTGCCTAACAAATGAACAGCTGATTTCTATAGCTCACTGGACCAAATGCATTTTAATGAGCTGATGATGAGGAGAATCCACTACAGAATGTGCAAACACTGATCCAGAATGTAAAGAGCCCCTCTTGTTACCAACAATGACAGCACAGAACAGTTACTCCACAAACTGTCTGATTCTGAAGCTAATTCATAATTAAAACAATTCTAGGATATTTTTGTTACCACGATGAGAGGAGGGAAAATGACTCCGGTTTATTATTTGGTACATATGCACAAATTAAGCCCCAATAGGATCCCCACTGGTGGATTTTTATGTTTCCACTGAATTTTATCACTGGGGATTCTGTGGAGCTGTAAGGGTCCATACCCACCAATGCTTCTGCAGGATCAGGACCATTATTTGAAATATATCACACATATACATCATAATATTCCATGCAGCAGCAAACACACTGCACATGTTTGTTGTGCTATGAAATTTTCCACTTGGATGTCATCCAGACCCACTCACACAGAACAACACTCAGACACACACTACAAAGTGCCACAGTGCAGCAGTACTTAGGGAGTATTAAAACCAAAAACACACACACCAAAGCTGTACTTCTGTCTTAATAAGCATTTTCCACACCTGAATTTTTGGATAATCTTATTATTTTTTTCTTTTTATATGTGACCTGAGCCAGGAACATCTCTTCTTAGGCCAACTCTGACTAACTTTTCTGACCTACTGTACCCTTGAGATGCATACCTGAGGTTTAAGAACTTGCATAAATGGGTTTGGGGAATATGAAAAACATGCCATTTTAAGTGCCAAACTAGAGTTTCACCCCCAGGTCATGCCAAATCCTTTTTCCAAGTGTAAATTATGCACACAGAATACAAGTGGAAAATTGTAGGACAGACACATTTATTTGCTAGTCGTTTCTGGTAGGCTAACAGCCATTTTGCAATTCTCAAGAAGCACAGGCAGGGCTCAAAGTTTTTATCTGGGTCCAGCAAAACCACCAGGCTGTAGTTCCAAAGAGAACACTGAAAATATGTTTCAGAAGGATAGTCGTGTTAGTCTGTATGAGTAAAAACAATGAGGAGTCC
>NW_027426473.1:0-2223 GCF_003597395.2 Chelonoidis abingdonii
GCGCTGCAAATGCTGCAAATGTGGCCACACTGCAGCGCTGGTAGCTGTCAGTGTGGCCACACTGCAGCACTGTTCCTACACAGCTGTACGACCACAGCTGTAACTCCCAGCGCTGTACATTTCCAAGTGTAGCCAAACCCTTAGATTCACACAGATTATGCAAAGTGCAGTACGTTGGTTATGACCACTGGAATATTATCCTTGGTAAGGTCTAGCCTGCCATTGAGACACCTCCAGCGAGCTTTCAAACGGCCAAAGGCATATTGGACTACCATCTGGCACCTGCTCAGCCTGTTGTTAAAACATTCCTTGCCCTGTATAAGGTTTCATGAGCCAGGGCTGTAAGAGGTAAGCTGGGTCTCCCAGGATTACTGTGGACATTTCCACATCTCCCAATGTGATCTTGTGGTCAGGAAAGAAAGTCCCCGCCCGCAGCTTTCATACAGGCCACTGTTCCTGAAGATGCATGCGTCATGCACCTTTCCAAACCGTCCTGCACTGATGTCCGTGAAACGCCCCCAGTGATCTACAAGTGCCTGCAACACCATGGAGAAGTATCCCTTCCTGTTGATGTGTTCTGAGGCAAGATGGTCTGGCAATAAAAATTGGAATGTGTGTGCCATCAATCACCCTGCCACACGTAGGGAAACCCATCTCTGCAAAGCCATCCACTATTTCATGCACGTTGCCCACAATCACAGTCCTCCACAGCAGGATGAGATTTATTGCCCTGCACACTTGGAGTAATAAAGCCCCAACAGTAGATGTCCCCACTCCAAATTGATTTGCAACTGACTGGTAGCAGTCTGGATTTGCTAGCTTCCACACAGTGATTGCAAAATGCTTCCCTGCCAAAAGGGCAGCTCTCATTCTGGTGTCCTTGCGCCGCAGGTCGGGGGCCAGTTCAGCACATAGCTCCAGGAAGGTTGCTTTAGACATCCTAAAGTTCTGTACCCACTGGTCTTCATCCCACACCTGCATGACAATGCAATCCCACCAATCAGTGTTTGTTTCCCTAGCCCAAAAGCGACGGTCTACCATATGCAGCTGCTCTATGAATGCCAAAAGCACTAATAAGTTGCTGCTGTCCATATCACACTTGGGTGCGTGCGATTCATCCTGTCAGTAACTTTGCAAGTAATTCTGCTGCCATGCACAATGTTCTCATGACAATTAAAGGCGCCTAGGAGAGAAATGTGGGATCCATCCTCTCTCACTGCAGATGCTGGCGCAACATTACAAAGACTGACAATTGGAAAAATGGCATGAAAGGAAAGCCAGAACAGCACGAATGGAAGCCAGAAACCACTGGACGGCTGGGACACAAAGCGGTGCATGACAGCACATTTTGCACATCCCAGGATGCGCCACGCTCTGTTTCTGCCTTCTCACACCTAGCAATACATACCCACACTGCATTGCTCATGCTGTCAACAATGGTGCCCTGAATGTGGACACGAGCTGTTGACGGAGTAAATGTAGACTCGCTTTGGTGACTTTGCTTCTGTCAATTTTTTTCGTGCCAACATTAGTTTAATTGACAAAACTTGCCAGTGTAGGCAAGCCCTTACTCATACTAACTCCACAGTTAGCTGAGCTGGTCAGAAAAGAGGGAAGTGGGTTAAACAAAAGTCTTCTTTTTATTTTTATTTTTTTTAAGTCAGGTTTGTTTTGAAGGAAATTCTCTGATGCTGTGGTAGCAAGGGTAGCTTTTTGAAAAGAGAAAACTTAGTGTCCCGTCTGTGTAGTAAGACATGCGGCATGCCTACCAAAAACTCTTCTCAGCATAAACCTGAGCCTTTTCTGTCCAAACCTATCTTTTTGGATGCCTTCTCCTTTTCATAAGCCATAACAGTCTCTTCTAAATGTTTCCCACTTCTAGTCTGATCAGTGTCCCCTGTGTTGAGGACAGCCCTACAGGGGCTCCAGGACTCAAGCACCCACGGGTAAAAAATGGTGGGTGCTGTACACCCACCGGCAGTTCTCCATACCCCCACCCCAGCTGGCCTCCGCTTCGCCTCCACCTCCTCTCCTGAGTGCATCACATGCCTGCTTTTTCCCCCTACCTCCCAGTGCTTGCCGCCGTGAAACGGTGGGGCTGGGATGGGGATTTGGAGAAGGGATCCAATAGGGTCAGGGAAGGGGCAGAGTTAGGGTAGGGACTTTGGGGATGGGATTGGAATGGGGGCGGGGAAGGGGTGGAGTTGGGGTTGAGGGGTGAGT
>NW_027426474.1:0-2270 GCF_003597395.2 Chelonoidis abingdonii
CCAAAACAAAGAGCACAAACAAAAGACTCCCCCCCACCAAGATTTGAAAGTATCTTTTCCCCTTATTGGTCCTCTGGTCAGGTGTCAGCCAGGTTTACTGAGCTTCTTAACCCTTTACAGCTAAAAGAGGCATTAACCTTAACTATCTGCTTATGACAGTTGCTTACCTCCAAAATATAGTGCTATCAAGAAGTTCAGTGATTGTTTCTTGGCAGTCATAAGTCTTCCAAGAGGAAACGTATGCTCTGAAATGGAAGACATTTGCTTTATGGATATTGAATGAGGTCTTGCTTCAGTGATTAGCTCAGTTCTTTTCATCTTCCACCATTTGTATCACTTAAGCACTCTTGACTTTAGTTGAGTTCTTTTAAAGTGCCTTTGGCAACAAGATCTGCATACCAGTTATTACTATCTTTGGTATTTGCACATAGGACTGTATAAAAGATTTGAAAAGGGACTGTGGAATATCATTCCACTGATGTGGGAGTGTCACCTTTTTTTAATTTGAATCTATTGCTTAGAAACTTATAGGAACCACTTGTAAGCCACTGGGGGAATTTTTTTTGTACCACCTAACCTTCAAAACTTCATTTTTAGTGGCTATAACAATTGCTGAAAGGGTTAGTGAAACACAAGCATTAATAGCTGATACTTTCTAAAGCATGTTCCATCAGGGTAAAGTGGTTTTAGAATTCAAGAATGTGTTGAGTCAGTTCTGAAGATTAAAGGTATATTTAATAAGCAGTTTTGACAAATGAAGAGTGCAGTGATCCATTAGCAGTGAGAGAAATCACTAAAGACTCAAAATGAAAAATTATTTCAGAACTGGTCCATTTTCAGTGCAAAAAGTTCAAAAATTATCCTTTATCAGTCTTTCTAATGTAATTCCATTGGATTATAGTGGTTGCTTATGGAGCAGATCCTGACTCATTGGAAACCATTTTTGTATTAGCATTTCCAGTATTTTCCACCTCTGAATCTGTTTCTCAAGCATTGGCAGCTGGTGCCCAGAGTAAAGGCTGCAAATGTCTATCCGCATATGTGCACCTCTCCTCCTCCACTCCCCCCAGTTAAACATATTTCAAAGTGAAAATATGAGACAATGTAGTGCTGGTGATTAAGGGAAATTGATGGAAGTGGGAAGAAAAAGGGCACTCCCTCCTCCCCCCTCCCCATTTCAAAGCGAAAAACTAAAACACTTTCACTTTGGAAGAAAAGAGCAGTTACCTGTCTGTGAAACTTACTGTTTTCTCCTAGTCTCAGCTTCTTCCCCTTCAGTGCAATACTGAACTAATGAAGGATTTTAAATACTTGAATATCTTTTGGGTAACAAACACTGCTAAATATGAATCATGAAAGGAATCTAAAAGACAGTTTTGTAATTCAAAAGATGGAGATTCCAGCTACAGGAGAACAAATACTGAATCTACTTTTTAGTAACAGGAGGAATTAATTGAGACAATAAGAATAGCAGGGAAACTTGGAATCAGCGACCCAGTGATACAGTGGTCACTTTCAACAGGAAAGGAAAATTTTCCAACAGATACCACACAGTTACTGTACTGTTGTCACAAATGTCTTCATCTGTGTAGTGCAAAATCTCAGAAAACACTACATCTTAACTGCTGGGAAATGTTAACATTTAAATGATGACCACTGTATTTCAATTCAGCATAGCAAGAAACTAACTCACAGAATGCAGCAGAACAAGAATATTAAGATTTCAAGGAGGTAAATTTCGAGGATTCTAAATATAATTAGCCAGGTCAGAAAGAAGAAAGTATATTCTGGTATATAAGATGGCTTTGGAAACCTAAAAGACATCATAATTAAGGAGGTAGAAAAACAGCTCTTCAAACCACAAGAAGAATACAAGGAACAAGAAGTATGCAGCGTGACTTCAGGAGCGACCACTCAAATCGTGTAATTATAAAGAGAAAAGAGGGGAGACCAACAAGAATGGATAGTCATCTATGATCAGGTAAAAAAAAGAAAATCAAGATAAATTTTACTAACCAAAGAGGCTCAGGGAAATAAGGGCTTTTATTATAGATGGTGCTCAGTACACATATTTTAAAAAATAATTTACATTATATCCTGTTAGTTTCATATGCTTAACACTTTCAGAAACATTAACCATTGAGGCTGAGGTTTTCTATGGTATCACAAGGTACATTTTCTTAGATAATCCTGTGGCACCTTATAGACTAACAGAGGTTTTGGAGCGTGAGCTTTCGTGGGTGAATACCCACTTCGTCTGACGAAGTGGG
>NW_027426475.1:0-1227 GCF_003597395.2 Chelonoidis abingdonii
TGCATGGAGTGAAAAGTACAGTAGGCTGGTATAAATATACAGCACATGAAGAGATGGGAGTTGCCTTACCCAGTGCGGGGGTCAGCGCTAACGAGGCCAGTTCAATTTGCTATAAGATCAGGATTGGGATAGCACTTACCTCACTTACCTCATAATTCCAACATTCTCAACCTGTAACTCTCCTAAAATACACTAGATTACATTGTTTCAGTATTCCTTTAAAGGTGATATTTAAGCCACTGTCAAAGTTTCCTGCACTGCAAAGTACTTACTTTGTTTAGAAAACTATAAAAGAAATTTGATTGCACTGAAGAGCTGATATCGGAGTTAAATGATAACTTTTAAATAATCACTAGGTTCTGGGGATGTATATTTCCTTGTGGTACAAATACTTACTTTTAATATAATAGGCTAGAATGAGGAAACAGTACGTAAGGTAAAAACTACTAAAGACTAGAGATGAGTTCAAGTCTATAGAGCTAGATTTTGAACACCCCAGAGTTCAGGGATGTTTGGATCAGCAGTTTGTTTCAGGTCCATTTCTGCTAAAAACTGTCTATAAGGTAACAAATACTGCATGATGGCAAACTGAATATATGCATGTCTTAATATTTTTGGAGTGGGCGAATTGCATGTTATCTCCACTCTTGATTCTCTAACCCAAGATTTACTGCTAAAATGCTCTTAAGCATCGCTAAAGTAGGAAAGGCATTGCGGTGGGATCTGGCTTGTTCTGAGGTGCGGGATTTTCTGAACGACCAGCTAATGGCCGTTCGGAAGGATCTTGAACACCAGGCTTAGCCCACCGCCCTTATGGATGCTTCAGGCATACCATCTGATTTGTGGCCCTGGAGACACACTTGGAGATTTTCTGGATGGAAACGCTGGTGCTCACAGTGCTCCTTCCAGGCCTATGGGCCAGTGAAAAGAGTGTGGGCTCCCACATACCGAATCCTCCCAGATCCTTGGGGAGGTTGTATGTGGGACTGGGTCATCCACCGGGATGTGTGGGGAATAAAACCTCCCCATGGCCCTAACCACTTTCTAGTTGGTGCCACAGAAATAAATGCCTGATCTCTGGATAGGGCTGGGTAACCTGTGAAGTTACAGGCCCCTAGAACCCCCTCAGCTCCAGTGCATTCGACAGCTTAGCCCTGGAAAAATCGTTACCGTTAACAAGTATATTTGTTGGAAAGGTAGTAGACATATGACAACCATCGCTCCCCA
>NW_027426476.1:0-13397 GCF_003597395.2 Chelonoidis abingdonii
AGATCTAGGTGTAGGATGCTAGAGCGTATCTCCTGGCCCAGGTAGCAGCTGTCTGAATTACAATAACTACACGACTGCCTTTGAAGCATCGCTTTCTCAAGCAAGACTGACGCAGATTCGGAACAAGCATGAGGGAAGTCTTATATGCCTCGCGGGGAGCACACACCATGACCCATGCAGCTTCCCGCGCCTACGTACTTACCCCACCTAGGCCAACGAGCTTCAGCAGAAGGCGTGGGGCCGAGGGATTTTCTTGATGAGGAGCTCGGCCCACAGGGCAAAATAGGTCACCCGCCAACAGTAAGTCCAAACATAATTTTGATGGGACACCTTGAGGACGGCCCACCATTGTTGTTTCAGATCTTCATCCTCCTTTAGAATGCCTCTCCATTCCTCCCTGCATGGTCCCCTTCGGCTCTTGGGTCCTGAACGGTGAGTTAGGATACAACTCAGTTTTTTTAACCAGTTCCTACCCTCCCTCCTCATGCCCTCTTCGGGACCTTCCACAGCGAATCCTCTACAGAAGTCATCACTCCGAACCGTTGGAGCATAGCGGATACCAAAAAGAGCATGTATGTCAAGGTTTTAAATCCAATATTTCTAATCCCAAGGCAAAGAGGTCTACACCGATCTAGACATGCAAGGATCAACAAATTCATGATAATAGTGATTTCCGCATGTAAGCTGGGGACATTATCCACGTTGGATCCGAGACTGATACAGCCTCCGATATGAAGCGCGTATTTCCGATCCCATCACACATACCGGATCATTTTAGAGTCAAACCATCCAACATGTCAGTCATCGCCTTCATGGCCTTTTACGGCTCCGCGGGTATTCAAAATGCATGGCCATAATTTCTGCCTCCTCTGTGCATCGCGATCAATTAACCGGATCTCGACAATTGCTCATTCAAGGGACCCTGAGTCACAAGTAGAACATACCTGTACATCATAAAGACACTTCAGGAGCCTAGCTGATGATCAACATAGAGATCTACTCGATCCCACGCGAGAATAGACTTATTGGAACGATTGGACCCCTGTGCCTGAGCCTTCCTGCTGCAGTGTTCAGCAATGGCTTACATATTCCAAGCCTCCAAAACCTTCTGAAACATGCTCGCGCTGTCAGCTACTCGTAGGCGCCTGGAACATTTGGACCATAACACTGCATGCTCCGTCCTTTCAAACCTGTTGCCCAGTCTAATGGCGGCGGTCACGGCGATCTGATACTCCCGTTCCCCATATTTGAGCTCTTAACTGGCTGACCCACCCTATTTGGCAGGATGTATTCCCCACCACACCTTTGATGCCCTACCATGCCGTGTCTTCTGATTGGCAGCTCACCTTGAGGGCTCGCCTCACTCGGTCAGCTCAAGACTACCTAACACATATGTTGCAGAGCTAGGCAGTTCGTCTAAGTCAGATGTTCGAGAGCATCTCCAAGCCCGTGGTGTCATGTTCAACGACAAAACCAGCCATCTTTTACATAAACAAGCAGATGCGATGGTCCTCCTCTTGGAAAGCCATCACTTGACTTTTGCATAGCCACTCACTGATTTGGTTGTCCTTTCCAGTTCGAACACTCGCATATCATTCGAGAATCCTTCCGTCTCAACAGGCTCAATTCGTCCGAGTCATCCATTCGTTTCCAGATGGGGTTTCCACATGACCTCTTCATCTCTCCGAGAACAGGAAATCTTCTTCTGCTCTTCCAGGACCCGTGGCTCTCTCCGACGCAATTCCTTACGGACAAACTCTATCTACGCTTTTCCACCATTACCGCTATCACAAGCTTCTCAAGCCAAAGACCACGTGCCAGCCACGGACACATGTTTGACCTCTCATGCACGCCAATGCCCCTACCACTCTGCTGTATTCAATAACTCAGGACTTCGCAGACTTTACCTCAACCTACATCCTTCACTCATAGCATGTCGCTTGGGTTTAACCGGTCCAGTTACGTCTGCTCTTCTCGGCCATACAGTCTCGGGCAGTGGGAAACCTCCACTAATTTGACATATCTGGCAGGAAGGTTTTCCTGTGTTCTTAAGTAACTACGTCCCACACAGGTACCATTTCTACGTCGCATTACTCTGGTCGCTGAAAGAACACGGCCTACTGTCCGTCATAAAATGCATTGGCGGCCTTCGCTTCACCAGGGAGACTGGCGATCAGTTCTCTTACCCCATGTTTGGTTCTCAAGGATTGGGAACATTGACTGCGAGTAGATGCCCTACCTACGGGACCTCATCTGGTTTAGCCAAGCTATGGGTCCTCTTTTGAACGCATTAGCCACCTGCTCTCTGTACTCTCCTGGAAACGGCCTTCTTGTTCATTACTCAGCAAGGCAGTATCGAGCTCGGGCTGACAGCGACCCTCGTAAGGTGTTATAGAAAGTAAACGCGACAACCCCCTTCTCGAAGGGTTGCTTTCATGAATCAACATTCCTTCGTCATTTCTTCCCGAAGCGCACTCATTGCCTCGGGAACAACAGCTGTCACTCCTAGACGTCCGCAGGGCCTCGTCTTTATATAATCAAAAACAAAACCCTTCAAATGTGCCAGTTTTGTAAAGTGCCTTCGTCTCCCGCGAATTTATATCGCATGACTCTGCAATCTTGCCTGCTTTGATTGGCTCGCGTTCTGGACTAGTCACCCACTGCCCATTCTACCGGCTCGAGTTCAATCGATAGCTTCCTGGCCTTGTTCTCAGATTCCACCTTTGCAGTCTCATTACGATTGGTTAACAGTCCGATCCAGAGATGATGCTGGCTCAGCAGTTTTGCATTCTGCAACATCTCACTCTGAACCCACCGCCTAGATAAGGCTTGGGAATCACCTAATTGGAATCGATATGAGCAAGCACTCGAAGAAGAAAAGATAGTTACTCACCTTTGTAACTGTTATTCTTCGAGATGTGTTGCTCATATCCATTCCAAACCCACCCTCCTTCCCCTCTGTTGGAGTAGCCGGCAAAAAGGAACTGAAGGGCCGTTGGGTCGGCAGGGGTATATATCTGGCGCCATAATGGCGCCACTCCAGGGGGCGACCCAGCCGACCCACCAAGTGTTGCTAGAGTAAAAATCTTCCGACGAACGTTCACGCAGTGTGCGCACACTCTAATTGGAATAGATATGAGCAACACATCTCGAAGAACAACAGTTACAAAGGTGAGTAACCATCTTTTCCCATTGCTTGTTTTTAGATTTACACAACCGGGTTTCCTAATCTCATTACACACACACACATCTAATGTTACTTCTATATTGTTCATTTACCTGAGCGACCTCTTTTCTGTTCATTTTATCCGCCGGTGACTCCCCCCATGCTGCATCCCCTTCCTCCTCCACAGGGGTGGATGACAAGAGGCCAGCACACTCATTGGGGTGTCTCATGAACAGCTGGGTTTCAGGGTCGGGTTCCGATGTATGCATTAACAGCTCCTCAGAACTGTCACTGATGTAAAGCTTTCTCTGGGGATCGTTGAAGGCCCTCGGGGCTGAAACAAAGTCTGAAGTTTTCACACAGGTGGTGAAGGAATCTCTATTTCCTCTCAGCATTTCCACGAGTTCTAAAACATGCATTCTGGGTAAGAGATGGCCTCTTCTGCATGGAGCTGGGACTTATGGGGTAGTGGTGCTGTGCTCTAATTCGCAGAGGATGGTGGGAGGAGTTCTTAGAGGGGTCACATGACCCTCTTTGGGAGGTTCATCCCTCTGAGAAGCTGCCCTATTTTGGTCAAATCTCTTCTCGAGGTAGTCCTCTGTGGCTGAAACCCATCCCAGTTGGTAGAGGGCATTGGGTGGAGTTTTTAGAAGGGTCACACGAACCACTTATGGATGGGTCATACCACCCTAGAACTCCCCCAATTGGTCAAATATCCTCTCGGGAGTGGTCCCCAGCAGCTGAAACCCCTCCTGATTTGTAGAGGGTGGTGGGAGGAATTCTAAGAGGGGTCACACAACCCACATCCGGAGGGGTCACCCCACCCTGGAACTCCTCTCCATTGGTCAAACTGCCTCTCAGGGTGGTCCTAAGGGGGTGAAACCCATGCGAATTGAGAGAGGTTGGTGGGAGGAGTTATTTGAGGGGTCACATGAACACACCTTGCTTCTGGTCATGTGTCCGGCTTGACCCTGGAAGTAATACCTCTATGGGCGGGACTTCACTTGACAGGTGGGCAGGGGACAAGGGGCGGGGATAACGTTTGTTTGACAGTAGAACCCTTACACTATTTTGGTGCAATTTCCTGTTTTCTCATTACTGTTTGTTTAAGTAGTGGGAGGGCAGAGTGAGGGGGAATGGCAGGATTGGGGTAGAGAGTCTGGTAAAAATAAGGAGAGGGAAGGAAGGGGAAGAGGCACAGCCACACCTTCTACCCTGCCCACCTAGTCACTCACTGTTAAGTGTTTTTCCGGAATCACAACAGAGCAGAGTCTCAAGGAGAGATTCGAAGGAGGATCAGGTGTTGGTTGCACAGATTTTCTCACGGAGTTTTCTCCTTGCAGAAAGGGCAGCATGGGAGAAAATGCAAAGGTGAAGAGTTAAAGACTTAATCCAAGTGTTTGTAATAGTTCTCTTGAGGAAGAGCAGAAGGTACATGTGGTGCCAGTCAGTCATGTGCTATATGCCCCCATGCCTTGTCCTGTTCCTTGAATTGTCTGTGTTGCATGAATCAAGTAAACTTGTTTCCAAGGAGCCCTCCTCCTGCTGACAGCACTGATGGGCATGGTGTGTGCAGGACATCCTGCTACTGCACCAGCGGGTCATGGCCTACTTAGGAAGCCCTAAGCTCTGCCTCTACCACTAAGAATCATGCGTTCTCCGCAGGACCCAGTCATCGTGTTGAAAAGTACACTTAAGCAATACAGTCCATGGCATCACTCTGCTTGGAAGGGGAGGCCTAGGCAGGGGCAGCTGGTCAGCCTCACCCAGCGTCTATCTGCACTCCTTGATTGTTGCATGCAGGATCCTGTGGCGCAATTTAAAGTATTAAATAACAGACTCGGGACATGCCTTTTGCACCCCACTTCAGCGCCTGGGGGGGGGGCCACTAGAGTGGTAATGTTGGCCGCTACGACTCGGTACAACAAGCATATTTACCAATCATAGTACGGCCCATATACTCGTGCTTGATCCATTAGTTAGTAAACACTGTCATATTTTCGATGCTGTGAAGTAATTCTTCTATAAAGCAATAGCTGGCGCCTAACCTGTTCTAGTTATTAGTCGTGTCTAATTGCGCATGTTCATACTGGGAATTGTCTTGTATTCACCTTTGAAGAGGATTCTTCATAGTTTATAAATCACGGTCTAATGTCTCCATTAGAACATTATACGTTATAGACTCTCGGCGGAAACACCCGGATGAGTTTGTTACAGGCTTTTCTTCCGGCTCTGGCGTTGGGGGTACCCGATGATCTGAGGAGTGGTAACTAGGTCGGACCGGGGACCTCTCACTCCTATAGGGTGATGTTTAGCTTCAAGTTTATGTATGTTCATTCTAAGTCACAATACAACATAATAACTAAGGCGTGTGGGTTGCTATTGGTTCCTTCCCCAGTATGCGCCTCGGAATCTTATATTTCCCTTGCCATGCTTTTTTTACTTGTCGACCAGAGGAGCCCTGCAGTTGCTTAAGGTGCGACAGTGCAGTGTGAGAGAGGCGGCAAGTCAGCTGGCAATGAAGGACGTCTCCATCCGTTATGTGCTGCTCTCTCTTCATTCAACATGCAGGTAAGTTCCTCCTGCATTATCTGGGGAGTGGGCGGTCCTGACATAATAGGTGACTTTTACAGTATCTTTTTATACTATGTCCGCCTGCTAGATGTTTATTATCTGTTTCTGAGTTTATATTTCACTTCCAGATTCCATATATTGCTGGTTTAGACATGACAGCTGTCATGACCAAAAGCGAGATTCTTGGTACTCTAGATGTGATCAGACTGACATTCAGGCGGCCATGGACGTTATATCAGTGAAGGAAAATTACTGTTCTTTGGGATGGGTGTCACCTAGTGGTGCCAACACATGTTCAGCTCGTGTATTTATTGTGGATTTTATGACATGTTCTCTCCGAATTTTCTTATTTTCTATGGGAAATTTGACTGTTCCATGATGCAGACACAGATGATCCGGGGAGAGCATAAAATACTCTCCGTTATTTGTGTTAATGGTGTATATAGTGATTCAACGCACAATGCTCAGCTCGGTGATTTTGTCGATTGATAGGAAATGGCTCACTCTTTGATATTTTTTTATTTCTATTGAAATTTGAGTTGCTTAAATGGACACGATCAAGCTTGGGGAGTTTACAACTATTAGGGCGACAGACCCCTATGTAGAATTTCCTTTCCTCATGTGCCCCAATTCTCTCCCTGAGCCGCCTGAATAGAGCATGTCAGTCTTGCTTAGAAGATGTGTGTTTCTAAACTTTTGGACTTCTTTACTTCTGCCTGGGAAAACAACATAGTGTAAAAATGAGTGAGTCAGGCAACAATGAGAAAATATCAGAATGACCAAGCACAGGTTTCACTCCCAGACCCAGATCTGACATCCGCAAGTTCAAGTGTGATGGGGTATTATTCCAAGTGAGCCATAGAAGTAGACCAGATGTGATAGTGTGCCAGTATGTAAATGTGATTGCTATCTGAGTTGATCGGCTGCCCTGTGGGGCTGCGTCAGGACAATACGACTCATGAGCTCTGCAGGGCAAGAAGAACTTTCTTTAGTCCAGATCGAAGCAATCAGATCCTTATATTAATAAACACACGCTGACAGACATGGGCGATTCCAAAGGCAATGGGCACGACGTGCAGGCAATTAGCTGAGTTCTCGTGCCCATGGCAGGGCTAGGATACTGTGAAGCGATTTCTGGGAGGAGTTGCAGAGAAGGAGTGGACAGGATCTGAAGCAGGACAAGAACGAAAAGCCATTGAGCTCGTGAATGTCGCTGGATTTATGAACAAGGAACTTGCGGCTGTTGGTGAGTTTTCAGGCGAACAAACTGTGTGTGCACTTAGGCGATAGAAGCGTGTACAGCTGGTGCTCCACGATGAACACACTGAAGTTAACTGCCTTTGAAAACACACATTTTTTTCTTGCAGCGACCCCAATGGTTGCTGTGGGACTGCACTGAAGTGAGCCGTACCTGAATAAATGTCCCTGTAGATTGCAGCAAAGTGGCATTTTGTATTTACTTGGCATTAAAGGAACAGGATGGTCTGGGCATGTACTTGTGTGAACTGCACTGTTCTCTGAGCTCCATGGAGGCTCCATAAACATACCATCCTCCGCTCAGCCATCCACTGCAACAACCAGCCTGTTCCAAGGGTAAAAGTGGAATAAGGTGACCAGATGTCCAGATTTTATAGAGACAGTCCCAATATTTGGGGCTTTTTTTTACATGGCCTCCTATTACCCCCCACCCCCTGTCCCAATTTTTCAACCTTGCTATCTGGTCACCCTACAGTGGAGCTCTCTATGGAGCCGTAACTCACGGGCATTGTAATGATGACCGTACTTGCTCCCAGTCACAGGGACAGTCCTGGCTCTTCAAAACCTGTCCTGGGGCCAGTTCTCCCAGCCAATATCCCAGGACTGTGTGGCAGGCAGTGGCCCCTCCTCACATTCCCTGTGAACTGCCTGTCTCCCAGCAGCAGCTTTGCCTCTCCACATCACCCAGAGATACAAAATCTCTAGAGGCAACTGGGGGCAGGGAATGGAACTCAGAGCTACTGAGAGAAAAGCCAATGGCAGGGAGTCGGGGCAGAGTCTGTTGCTCATGTGGGGAAGGAACAGTCTGTACATGCAGGGCAGAGAGGCCAGGTAGAAAAAGGGGAAGAGGAGGGTGAAGAGCCAGGGGAGGAGGGTGGGAAGGGACCACTGGAAGAGGGAAATGTGTGGGGCAGGTGGAGAAAAGAAGCTCTGGTAGGGAGCACAAGGCTGTAATGCCAAATTCCTGTCACAGAACAAAAATTATGAGGTTGTTAAAAACATCCAGTCATGTTATTCAGTCTGCCTATGGACTGTAGAAGTCCCCTCTACTCTGCCAGGGTGGAGGGGAGAATCACAGGCTGAAATGTCACCATTTAATGCACCCAAACTGCACGCCTCCCCCTGGTGGCTCAGCTGGAGACTGCACTTACCCGCCCTTCACCCCGAGAAAGGAACTGCTATCACTCTCCCCTCCAGGTTCAGTTCCTCTGACAGACGAAGGGATGACTGGGAAATTTCTTGACAGGCACTGAGCTAATTAATGCAGTGGGTTCACACTTGCACTCAGAACTTCTGTTATTGTTCAGGGGTGAGTTACAGACAGAAATACTGGGGACTTTCACTCCCGCCCCACAGAAGATTAGAACTGCCTGGGTTACAGACTGTATCTCAGCATGACACAAATCCAGTATATGAGAAATTGCTATGCTTACACGCTTTACTCAAAACGAAGACTACAACACTTAATACTCTGGAAGGACCTACCAAGATGTTGGAGGTATACTTGCATTCAAGTGGATGTAAAGAATAAAACAGATCCATGAAGCCACTGTAGAGCATTGGAGCAAAGATCGCACAGTTCACGATTCTACTGTCTGGAATTTGTTGTGATGCAAACTAAATTGTCCAATGAACAAACCTCTACTTCAGTTCAATGCATGTCAAGTCCTGTAGTTCAAGAAACACAGACACACGTGAAGGTGGTCAAAAAGCTCATTGCCATCACACTTGAGAGCGAACCGACATTCGGATCAAGTGACTTAATCCTTTAACCGGACCTCTGAAGAGAAAGCGCCTATGAAAGTTGAATAAGAGAGATAGAAGAGAAAATATAAGTTGTCTCATGCAGGGTGCATTGATGCCATTTCGGGAACATTGTAAATACTACTGTCGGGTATATTCATGGTTCAGATAGCTCCTGCTTGCTAGCCATAGCGTTAGAATATTGGGAGAATTATATCGAATGGAGGTTGGCCTGATATGGCGTCAGTGTGTGCTCTGAAACCATGTGAAGCGATGGCCCGTACAACCAAGGAGCCTTTCCGTGCATCGGATTAACTCCCTGGCACCATCCAGCGTGCACTAACTGTAATCAGGACTTGGCAGAGAGAAAAGTCTTTTGCTAATATCGTTATTATGCCAACGAAATGAAATGAATAGTGGACGAGAAGGTTGCAGCTAGAGACCAAGGGACTAGAGGAGTTGGTATATGCCAACTCTGTGTGGAGAGAATCTTTGAGTTTCACCGATGCATCTCTGGTAAGATCAAAAGTGCTGTTGCAATAGAATGTCCAGTGGAAATATAGTCACTCTTCGGCATGTAGCTAAGATCGACTAACGGAAGCAACAAGCAACATTGATATCAGAAGAATGACTGTCACTTTGGAATGCTTTCGTAGTATGCGTCAGAACAGCAGAAATCGTTGGTGCAGAAACTACACAATAGTATATTGGTTCAGAGTATCTACTCAGGGCTAATTGTAGAGCTGTGAGTGCTTATTCTAGACTAACGTCAGAAGGCACCATCCTGAACTTGATTGTGTATTCTACACAGTCCGTCACAAGCAAATGCTCACATTGACGTCATACGCCGTGCGTCATAAGGTCGCTTGGTGGCCCTAGCATGCTCTGCTGACCTGTGGATCAGGGGATGACGGGGATAGTGACAAGATATGGATCTATAGTATTATTAGGGCATGGAAAGACGCAGGCCATCTGGACGCAACTCTGCACAGACAGCAATGTGTAACGTCTGCAGCAGGCAGGGGTAAACGGGAGCCTTTTGCGCAAGCCTACGGCTGGCCGTCTAAACGATAACAGCCAATTGCCTATTAGGCTTGGAATGAGAATAATGGATCAGATCTGCTCCAGTTGAGGCTGTTGGCAGGAGGCGAGGAGAGCTATTCTCCTCTTACAGAGGGAAGGCCGACTAGCCTGCAGTAGGCAGCACAGAGGTGATAAGGCACTGCTCCGCGGGCAATGGGTACTGTGGAGGAAGAGCCTCCACAATCTGAGTTAACTGGGTCCTGAACTCAGAGAGTATTGGGGGTCTCAGCCTCAAAAATTTGGCTGCTGCCAACTGAAGAAACAGGACTGTGCAAAAGCATCAGACAGATAGACAGAGGGTACGGTCAATGATTCACACCGCATATGTGCTGAGAAGGGCGCATTGGCCTATAATAATAAGGGACAGTGGTAAGGAAGTACCCAGGGCAGGATTTAAATCCGCAGCTGGGAGCGTCGCGTTATTGCGTGGTGGCAGAGCATTCTTAAACCTCGGCCCGTCGACCTGTGAGAGGAGGGCCTGATTTCCTACCCTGCTAATATAACTGAGTCGAAGAACTGAAAACAGGGGGCTGGAGTAGGAGGGGTCGCAGCAATAGGCAGCCGCTTCAAGCGGCCCTGTTAGCATACGCTAGAACTTTATTCCGACTGCAATATCAGCACCAGCGAAGAGCAGGCAGTTTAAGAAAGGGAACAAGGGATTTTGCTCTATGCTTGCTGTGTGTTGGCAGCTCCTCCTGCTGTGAGGCTCAGAGAGATGACTCGTGTGCATCGTGCAGGGTGCGCACATATGCTGTGCAGTGTTATTACCGGAGTTATGCATTTATATTGTAAGGCAATCTTGTTTCTCAAGGTCAACGCCGCATGATTTCTCGTAAAGTGCCCACCCATTCCAGCCTTTTTTAGATTTAAAATGACTACAAAATGCATAGACCCTGTCCTCCGCGACTCCACGATATGAAGAGCGTCCATGCATCAATGCTACAGCTAACAGGAAAGTGAATTAAACACTGCGGAGCTCTACGGCAGAGGAGCTTATAACGGTTGGACTTACGAGAAAACTATTCGTCCTTGTGTATATTTCTTAGTACAGATACTTTACTTATAATCTTTAACAAAATGAAGTTAATAATAACTATCAGTATTGTCTGTGAGTGTGATGTTACCTTGAGATCATCAAAAAGAATCCATAACATGATATTCCTTGCTGTGTAGGTGAGGTGTATTATTGGCTGAAAGTCTCTATCTACGCCAGTCCTAAAGGGAGGAGAGATTTGAAATTCTTGTTATCTCCGTGGTCCCAAAATGGAAAGTACAAGCAGACGGGGAAGTGCTCTTGCATAATCTAATTCTGAACAAGTGTGGTATCGAGTATCTGCCCACTCTTCGTCCATGCCTCAAGAGGGATGCAAGGGCTGCGATAAATGGCCCATCGCTGTACTTGTGCTGTTGGTTGTCGGGTCTGGTAGATGGCAGGATGTAACACATTGTTCAAAAGTGCAGATCAACGTAAGGCTGGCGCTAAGGACATTTCCTCGCATTCTCTCCTTTTGCCATTTTAGATGGATAGCAAGCATGGCACTGAAAGAACTGGGAAATAATAATGATTCATATGGCTGTCACAGTCACACAAGTGGCTTTCCTATGGCCAGTGACATAAGGTCAGAATTATTACAGGCTAGTATGAACAGGATCATCGTACAGCTTTCTCTGGTTTCATTCTATTAAGGACGGCATCACCAGTGACGTAGTGCGGGTTATCAGTGAGCGGGAGCACACAAAGAAAGGGCCTCTCGTGCGCCATACTCGTGCCATGTTGCACCGCACTCAGATCTCCTGCTACCCTGTCTCACCTCGCTCCTGCGCTGTGCGGCGTCACCCAGGCCGTGCTCCTCAGTGCTTGCTGCCTCCTCAACGGGACCTTCGCTAGCCAGCGCCTTAAGCAGCGGGGGCTTTTCCCCCTCTACCCCGGCGGCCCATGAGGAACGGGGGGCCAGTGAGAACGTGGCGCGCGACCCTGAGCAGCAGGACTGGACCCGTTGCTCTGCCAGCCGCGTCCGCAGTCCTGCATGCTCCTCGGTCCTGTGTGGTAGCCGCGCAGCTCGCTTGATTCAACCTTGCCGCCGGAGGAGCGCTGGCTCACTGAACTCCTGCGAGCTACTAGGCATTACAAGCACGCCGTGGAATCAAAAGCTTGCCAGGGGATTGCTTTTCAGACTGACCTCGCTGATTCTACCTGAACACATGTCACTCTCCAAGCATCCTCTACAATTGATTACAACTCTGACTCATCTTCCATCGTCTGCACGTGCCAGCGCAGACTCGGTACCATCAAACCGGCGCTTTGCATGCGCAATTGGTCAGTCCTGCCAAAATGAGCTCGTCAGGGCACTTTGGACAGCAGCTCCTAAGTCCCACTGCGTAAAACATCGTGCAGCTATCTCCATGATCCCATTACTCATCAAAACCATCCCCACGATCCTGGTGTTAACTCCACTCCCGCACACAGGGGCATGTCTCATTACAGTCTCAGCTCTCGCATTCGCAAGAGAGACACAGAGCAGGGTCAGAGCGAGCAGGGAACCCCTCCCAGCATTTCCTACAGCAGAGTCCGCGCTGCAGCAGGGAATCCATTCCCAGACAACAGGAGAATGGACATCCCAGAGCTGATCATGCACCCACTCTCATTTCAGGCTCCACGGTCAGGGCTGTCAGTGTGCGGACACTCGTCGCTATTTTTATCCCTTCTGGGATTTGGGGTGGTTATATGTCCAGGAAACACGATAAGACACCAACTCATGAGGTTCACCTACCTCACAATGGTGCTTCCAAGGGATGCTGTCCTGTCACTGGGCTGTATAGCCGCGAGATGAGGAAGTCCCAGTGGAAACAAGGGTGCAGTGAGAGAGGAATAGAGAGGAGGGTGACGGGATCTGAAATTGGGCAGGAGAGTGAAGTGGAGATGAGACAGGTGGTCTGGAGTGAGCGCAGGGAGCCGTGCTGAGTGGGTATTGAGCTCGTGCTAGGACAGAAGGAGAGAAAAGTCGCATGAAAGTGGGGGGAAAGAGGGTTGATGGGGGACATGGCGTGTAGAAGTGAGGAGGGGTGAGGATCGCAGGAGGAGAGAGGGAAAAGGAAGAGAGAAGACGTGGCAGAGAGCATGAGAGAAAGGGGGTCTCTAAAAAGGCAGAGGAGGAGAGGGAGAAGGTGATCATGCATGGGCGGAGAGAGGGGCAAAGCAGGGCAAGCAGAGGTATGGAGGATGTGGAGCAGAATGATGGTGGGATGGGACCAGCAAATCCTGAGCAGGAGGAGATGAGGAGATTGGGATGAGGAGACGCAGATCGAAGTGGAGGCTCGTGTGTGTGACAGGAGGTGGTCACGGAGGGTTGTGGAGCAGAGAACATAGGAAGATTGGCAATAGAGAGGGGCTGAGTGAGGGCAGGAGGAAGGAAGATGGGAGGAAGTGGAAGGATTCAGACATGGGGCAGTCTTGCAGCTCCGAGAGAGTTTAGGGTAGTGTAGGGGGAGAACCAGGAAAGTGTTCTGTTGCAAAAGGTTTCGTATAACAAATCCTGTCGATGTAGGTGAATATTTGTGATGTAGAACTGAAGGT
>NW_027426477.1:0-1115 GCF_003597395.2 Chelonoidis abingdonii
GTAGAAAGAATATTTTCTTCCTTTGGACTAATTCAGGGGTCGGCAAAATATGGCACGCATGCCAAAGACGGCACGCGAGCTGATTTTTAATGGCACACTGCTGCCTGCCGGGGTCTTGCTCAGCCCGCTGCCAAACCCTGGCAACGGGCTGAGCTGGACCCCAGCAGGCAGCAGCGTGCCATTAAAAATGCTGCCTGACCCAGCCTGCACTTCTCTGCCCCCCGCCTACCGTTCTCGCTGGCGGGGGCAGGGGACAGAAGCAAGCTTGGTCCAGCCGGCTGCTGCTGTACGTAGGGTGACCAGATGTCCTGATTTTATAGGGACAGTCCTGATTTTTGAGTTCTTCTTATATAGGCTCCTATTACCCCTCACCCCGTCCCGATTTTTCACATTTGCTGTCTGGTCACCCTAGCTGTATGGCAGGCTCCACTGGCAGGCAAGCTTCCCCATCCCCTGCCTCTTCCCCCAGTGTGCTGCGTCGAGCCCCGCCTCCTCTCCCTCCCTGCCACCGAAGGCCCTTGCAAGGGAGGGGAAAAGAACAGCCCCAGCACCCTCACTGCTCAGACCGGTAAGGAGGCGGGGAAGGGAGGCAGGAGTGGGGCGTATCCCTCCAGCCCTCTGCTGTAACCTTGTTTACGTTACCTACAACAATAGTTTAGTTATATTACATATAGACTTAGAGAGAGAGACCTTCTAAAAAATGTTAAAATGTATTACTGGCACACGAAATCTTAAATTAGAGTGAATAAATGAAGACTCAGCACACCACTTCTGAAAGGCTGCCGAGCCCTGGACTAATTCATTCCAAATTGAGAAATCGTTTGGAACCTGAAAAAGCAGGAAAGCTTGTTTTTCTTTTCCAGATTACGAACAAACAGGAAAATGAACGTGAAGACTGAGTTAGCTGCAGAAGGCAATATTTTAAGTTTCTCATGTTGACCTGGCTGATATAAATGAAATATTTAAAAAAAAAAATAAAAAATAGATGACTATTTTAGTTAAAAACAATTTTAACAAAAACCTGATTTTAAAAAACTTGAATGTTCAACTAAATTCAAAAATTCATACGCTTGTTTTGTTAAAATATTATGTTTGCTGTCTAAGAAAAAAATCCA
>NW_027426478.1:0-2063 GCF_003597395.2 Chelonoidis abingdonii
TAGCAATGGGCTGTGGCGCTACTACAGGTGAGAGCCTTTCCCCTGAACCTGAGATCATTCATGCTTTGTGGGCTGACTTCTCCTAGAGCAGTGGGTGCTGACCTCCTACATCCCACTGGAAATAGGAGCCTATTGTGTGTCTGCCCCACCCCCAGTGGTAGATCCCAACCCCTGAGCTATGGGTGAGACCCTTCCTCCTAGAGTAGTGGGATCATAAACTGCTTCAAGGAAGTCCCTCTTTCCCCTTCTGACCAAGACAGCCTTCTCCCCACTATGTCATGCCCCCTCCCAAGCTACTACAGGTCATGGCACCCACTGTGCTGGGGACTGCCTCCCATTGAGACCCCACCCTAGGGTGAGTGATTTAGCTCTGCAACTATTATAGATCCCATCCTTTCCCTCACACTGACACATCTCTGGGCCTGAGATGTCCCAACAAGAGGGTCCTTTTCCCACCCAGAGCAATGGGTCCCTTGAGTACTGTAATTCTTGCTCTGTAACCCCTTTCCTGTTTAGAGCCTGCTGGGAAGAGCCCATTTCACATTCTCCCAAAGCAGCACTGGGGGGCTCAGCTCCTGTCCTTGCATTAAAAGGTTTATACATTAACTCAGATAGTGATTACTCTCCTTCTGCCTCTCACAAGGAAGGATGTTCTTGTAGTTAAAGGACTGGATTGGGTCATTCAATTCCCTGCCGTGCTACAGACTCCGTGTGTGACCTTGGGGAAGCCAAATGTTCTGTGCCTCATCTGTAAACTGCAAATAATATTACCCTGCCTTGCAAGGGTGTGGTGAAGATGGGCCAGATAAGTATGTAGACTAACAGGCTCCTTCAGGTAGCAGGGTCCCTGCCTCCATGTAATGAAGATTCAGAACCCCTAGGGAAAAAGAGAGAACCCCCTTGCTTATGCCCTGAACAGTGGGCTTCTCAGCTGCTACAGGTAACTTCCCTTAGGAAGAGCCACCAGTCATGTCCCCCCCACCACCTTTGCAATGAGCTCCTCAGTTGCAGTCGCTAGTGGCCACCCCTACGGAGAGTGTTTCCCAAAAGCAACAGGTTCCATGGTTGTTGTAAATATCAGGGATCTTCCTGTGCACCAAGACCCCTGTAGAGAGAGAGAATAGCAGAACTAGAGGGAGTTCAGAGAAAGGTGATGAAAATGATCAAAGGCCTGGATAACTCTCCCAGGCAGAGAGATTAAAAAGACTGGGATTGCTACTTTAGAAAGGTGATGAATGAGAAGGGTCATGGTAAAAGTCTATAAAATGATGACTGGTTTTGAGAAAGGGAGATTAAGAACTTCTGCTCTCCCTGTCTCCTAACCCTAGACCAAGGGACATTCAAAGGCAATACTTTTTTGCACCAGTGTGATATTAGCCTGTGGAACTCACTGCCACATGAAGTCATCGAGGTTCAGACTTTAGCAAAATTCAAAAAGAGATTGGACAGCTGTAAGGAGGTTAAGAACATCCAGATTAATTAAAGATTTTTTGGAAGGGATATTAAAGATTGGCTTAAACCTGAAATTTATTAGGATGAAAAGAGGCCTAAAGTAAGAGACAGATTATTCCTCTCCTGCCATGGCAGCGTTCTTACATCTTACTGTGTGCTAGCCACTGGCTGAGACAGAGTATGGGACTAGTTGGACCTTGGACCTGATGCAGTCCGACTGTTCCTATTCTTACTCACCAGAGCAGTGGGCTCATCAGTTACTGGGATACCTAACCTGAAACCCCCTCTATCCTTGTTACAAATTCCAGAAAATAGATCCTCTTCCAGGAGATTCCATCCCATCCCCATTCCTTGGTAGCTACGGGCTTTTCAGCTAACACTGGCACTGGAAAACCTTACTGAGGCTCCTGTGGGGAAGATCTACTCCCATCCCCTCTTCTAGGCACATAGTTTTTAGCTAATAGAGATACCGTGACCCTACCTCCTGAGCATCTGTGGAAGGAGAGACCCATCCAGACCAGTGGGTTCCTTAGCTATTACAAACACAGGAGCAAGCAGAGTAGGAGACTCCTCATCTACTAAAGGTATTTGGATATGGGAAGTCCCTCCCT
>NW_027426479.1:0-1645 GCF_003597395.2 Chelonoidis abingdonii
AGTCTAATCAATTGAGATGAGCTATCATCAGCAGGAGAAAAAAAAACTTTTGAAGTGATAATTGAGATGACCCATAGAAGGTGTGAGGAGAACTTAACACAGTGAAACAGATTCAAGTAGTGTAATGACCCAATCATTCTCACTCTGTTTAAACCTAAGTTCATTGTATCTAATTTGCATATTAATTTGAGTTCACCAATCTCTCTTTAGAGTCTGTTTTTGAAGTTTTTTGTTGCAAAATTGTCACCTTCAAGTCTGTCACTGAGTAAATTAATTTAGAAACATGTTATATCAGGATCCATTCCAAGAGGGTTATGGTAGTGTGTGTATATTTGTGTTTTACTCAGCAATTTGCCCCTACTGAACCCTTGGGAAGCTAAGGAGTGGTTGTGCTGTGACCAATACTTATTACGTTAATCATGATCATCTCACTGTCACTTGTCCTCCCCCATTTGTTTGTTATATCCACCTGTTGGCACTTGTCATATACTTAGATTTCAAAAAGGCTGTACGTACAGAGCCTAGGACAACAGATCTTTACCCCTGACTGGGGCTTTGGGACATTACTGCAATATAAATGACTATTATTGCTGTAAATAATGTTTTGAGCCCTCTGCTCAGGTTTTTCTTTCACATGTTGGCTGTTTAAAAGGCTATTATGCTTAGTTTCTGGTTGTTGAGTACCTTCCCCTTTAAATTTCTTTTGAAAAGTTCAGCTTGAGAATTCACGCCTTGACCAGGATGCATTCAAGTGTTTTTACTACAATGACATTATTTGTGCATTTTAAACCATGTAGAACAAACCCTACAAACTTCCTTGATAAATGCCTTGATGTACACACACATACATTTTATTCCTGTTAAAGGTTCCTTGCAGCTGTCACAAAAGCCCCTTTCACATTCCTGAGAGAGAGGCTACCAAAGAGCATAAATAAAACTCCCCAATGAGAGAGCTGCTGATGACATCTAACCTGGGAACAAAATCAATCAAATGTTCCTGCAGAAAACAGTGTTGATGACAACTGAGTTTATGGCTATGCTTCATGCAGAGATCTAAGGGGATATTTAAAGTAGCACCTCAACATTGCAAACCTTTACATACAAAATGAGGGTGAAATTCACCACTGTGCAGAAGGCCAGTATGTCTTATGTACCACCTAACATTTAAACCCAGTTATGAGTGTCATAGGTCTCACTCCCACTCTGAACTTTAGGGTACAGATGTGGGGACCTGCATGAACACCTCTAAGCTTAACTACCAACTTAGATCTGGTCTCACTGCCACCATCCAGATTTCTGAGTGATCTGGAAAACTGTCTTCCCCCCCAAAACCTTCTCCTCCCTTGGTAACCTTGAGAGACTCCTACCAAGTCCCTTGTGAACACTGATCCAATTCCCTTGGATCTAAAAAACAGGGGGGAAAAATCAATCAGGTTCTTAAAAAGAAGGCTTTTAATTAAAGAAAAGAAAGGTAAAAAAAACCTCTGGGAGACAGCATACAAGCTGATCTCACAGACAACAGATTTAAAACACAGGATGTTCCCCTGGGCGAAAACCTTAGTACACACAAGAATACCCAAATTTGAATACTCCCCTAACTGCACAAAGACAAGTTACAAAAGAAAATAAACATAAACCTATTTAT
>NW_027426480.1:0-1008 GCF_003597395.2 Chelonoidis abingdonii
GGTACCAAATCCCGATATCCAGGTGCCCCTAACCCCAGGTGCCCCAAAACCCCATTTCCAGGGGCCTCTAACACCAGGGGCCCCATACCCCATTTCCATGCGCCCCAAACACCAGGGATCTCAAACTCCTATTTCAAGGGTCCCCTACCCCTGGGGGCCCCAATACCCCATTTTCCAGGACCCCTAACCCCAGGGCTCCCAAAACCCAATTTCCAGGGGTCCCAAACCCGAGGGACCCAAACACCCCATTTCGAGGGGACCTAAACCCCTGTTGCCCCCAAAGCACATATCCAGGGGCCCCTAACACAAGGGACCCCAAAACCCCAGTTCCAGGGGGCCGGTAACCCTAGGGAACCGAAACCCCCATTACTAGGATCCCCTAGCCTCTGCGGCCCCACATCCCCATATCCAGGGGCCTCTGGTGTTAGGGGCCCAAAACCCCAATTTCCAGGGGCCCCTAACCCCAAGGGCACCAAAACCCCATTTCCAGGGGCCCCAAGCACCAGGGGCCCCACATCCCCATATCCAGGGCATCCTAACCCCTTGGGCCCCAAAAACCCAATTTCCAAAGGCCCCTAAAGCAGGGCCCCCAAAACCCCATTTCCACGGGCCCCTACGTTTAGGGGCCCAAAACCCCAATTTTCAGGGGGCCCTAACCCTAGGGGCCCGAAAACCCCATTAACAAGGTCCCCTAACACCAGGGGCCCCAAACCCCCATTAACAGGAGCCCCTAAACCTTGGGGCCCCAAAACCCCATTTCCAGGGACCCCTAAGCCCAGGGGCCCCAAAACTCCATTTCTAGGGTCATCTAACCCCTGAGGCCCGAAACCCCCATTTCCAGGGTCCGTTAAACCCAGGGGCCCCAAAACCGCTTTTCCAGGGGCAACTAACCCCTGGGGCCCCAAAAGCCAATTTTCAGGGTCCCCAAACCCCAGGGGCCCCAAAACCCCAATATCCAGGGACCCCTAACCCCACAGGCCCCAGAACACTATTTCAAGGTGCCCCTAA
>NW_027426481.1:0-319 GCF_003597395.2 Chelonoidis abingdonii
AGATATTTCGCGGCTGAGCTCGTGACAGCTGCAGACGCGGTTACACCTATATACATGCACCAGGGGAATGACACAGTTGAACACAGAGCAGAGCAGCGAACCCTGCAAAAGAGGGACGCGGTATTCTGAGCAGAGCGTGAGGCCAGTTCAGCACAGACAGTGCTGGGTGCAGACCTCCCCTGGCACACACGACGCTGTGTGTGTGTGTGTGATTGTGGTCTTTTTGTGATGTCAGCAGTGTCGATGTGTGATTCGTCTGTCAGTGAGTGTGTATCTCTCAATGTGTCTGATAGTTTTTACTTTTGGAATCGTATTGGCT
>NW_027426481.1:3922-15978 GCF_003597395.2 Chelonoidis abingdonii
GGGCCGGACTCCTGCAGGCGGAGCTGGGACAGGACACCTGGGGAAAGCAGGGATCGGTCAGATTCAAACCCACCTTCCCCCCAAAGCAGCGCCGCCTCCCGCAGCCTCCCGCCGACACTCACCTGGGGCCAGAGCCAGAGCCAGAGCCAGGAGGAGCAGGGGGAGGAGCAGAGAGTCCATTGTGCGCTAGGCGGGGATAACACAGAGCTCGCAAAGGGCAGCTCAGGACCAGGGGACTGCGGGTCTCGGTGCCCTGGGGTGGCTACTTCAACGCAGAGCCCGGAGCTGGAATTTGCATAATGTGGGAGCGCCCCAGGAAGGGAGGGGGGAGAGAGAGAATAAAAAGGACAGCATAGGGGCCCCTCCGCCTCTCTGTGCCAACCCAGTGTGTTACTGTGACAAAGTGGGGCTCTTCTTACTGTTTTCTCTGAATATTGTGGAGCTCAGTTCCTGGCCGATCCTCTGTCGCCTGGCAACTAATGGCCAGGTCCTTCCCCCCCCTCCAAGTGGATGCTAAAGGTGTGGGAGAACAAAGAGGTCAGGTGACCTTCTGGCTGGGGAAAAGAACTGAGCAGAGGAGGAGGAGCTGGAGGGGTTTCCAGTCTGGAGCTGGCTGGGGAAGAGAAGTGAAGTGCAGACCTGGGTGCAGGACCGGCGCTAGGGTTTTCAGCACCCTAGGCAGACAGCAATTTTGCCGCCCCAGCGCGCTCGTCCTGCGGCTCCGTGGAGGCACGGATGCGGCCACTGCATCCAAGCCGCGGACCAGCGGACCTCCCGCAGGCACCATTGTGGCAGCTCCATGGGAGCTGCCTGCCGCCCACTCCGGCGGCGCCCTGACCCAGAGGACACCCTGCGCTGCAGGCTCCCTAGTAGCAGTGGCCGCTCAACCATTTAAAAAAATTTGGGGGTGCTTTTTGGAGCCCCCAAATCTCGGCACCCTAGGCCACTGCCTAGTTCGCCTAAATGGTTGCACTGGCCCTGCCTGGGTGTCTGGCTCACTGCCTCCCAGAATGGACCCGGCCGAGGGATCCAGTTCGCTGCAACTGGAAGCAGGGCCGGCNGGAACCCAGCCCACTGCCCAAACCTTAACCCTAACCCTTCCTATATTTTTATTGTGATGTTGTATTTACCATATTTAATACAGTATTAAAAATAAATCCTCTGAAAATTATTTATGAGCCTGACTTCACTGGTGCCTCAATTGCTGGTTGTCACAAATGGCTACCTCTGAACCAGGGGAGGGGCAGACATCTGTTCCTCCTGTCAGTTTGTTACTCCTATGAAATCTGTTTAAAATTTGAACACAAGTAAAACAAGATCTTGCTAATTTAGAACACATACGTATTAAATTAGAAAAATCTCATGAGTGTCCCAATTTAAAATAAAAGATTTCACAAAACTCTGACACTGTCCAACCCATCTATCACAACACCCTACCCCTAGACCTGGGAATGGGAAACTGTGGATATAGCAAATGTGGCAGGACAGCCAAAAAAAAAATTAGGTGTCAGTAACTCCTAGTAGTAGGAAACTGGGATATTGAGCAGTTTGTGATGTTACAACCCCGGCCCAGCTTTGTCCACCCCACTGAGCCAGTTTTGTGCCCCGCAGGTAGTCACTATGGTGTAATGGTGCTATGGTGCTACAGAGAAGATGATGGCACATTTCCCACTACAGGGACACCAGGGTCCCCACCTGTTTGAGTCACTGGCTGCCTGGCTCAGCTGCACCTTGGACTGCAGCCTCAGCTGGAGGCAGGTAGGGGTAGGTGCAGTTTGTTAGCCTCTGTCCTTAGTAGGCTGCTCTGGGTACAGGATTTGAGCAGCTTTGAGGGACCACCCTGGCCAGAGTCTTGCTGCCCAAGGAAGGTGAGACCTGTGGCAGGCTTTGCAGCAGGTGGTTCAGCAGCCAAGACTGCATGCTTGTACATCTCTGAGCAGCAGGTTGCACACTGCATGTAGCACCAGTGTAGTGGTGCGGGGGCAGGTTCTGCTGAGTGGATGGTGCAGGAAACAGGGGCCCGGAAGTGACAGGGCCAGCAGCCATGAGCTGAACCCACCAACCTAGCAGCCTTTGACATCACCATCCATCCCTTCAGCCCTGTCAAACCCTTCAGTCAACTATGCATCCCCTTGTATGCTATATACATCGCTCCATCCATCCACATGCCTTACATGTTCATCACCATATGCAACCCTCTGTCTCTCTGATTGTCCATGTACTGCTCAGTACAAAGAGACCCGGACCTTGTATGAGGCTTTTGGGTGCTGCAGTAATGGAGCTGGGGGTGATAGTATGGGTCTGGACAGCTCTAGTACCAGCCCCCCTTTTTCTAAGCCCACACTCTCTACAAAGATGGGAGGTGGAAGGAGCAGCTCCCTGAACCTGGCAGGCAATACACACTCTTCGAAGTACAGCAGAGACCATGCCCATGCTCAGCCCCATGAGAGATCGAGGGGGCACAGGAGAAGAGGGTGCATGCCATGAGCATGACAAGTGATGTAGACTCTCACCCAGAGCAGATGGATCCTACCTGCAGCATGGGAGACCGCAGGGTCCTTACCCATTACTTGGCTCTGTTGCAGGCTCTCCACATGTCAGCTTTCTCAGCCTTGGGTTGCCATGTGTAGGGGCAGGCACCGGGTATACAAGGATTTGGGGGCTCAGTGTCTGGGAGGGGTTTTGGGGATACATGGGGCTTTGGGGAAGGATGCAGATACCTATATCTGGGATGTAGGGGGGAGTTCCAGGGAGATTAGACAATAAGCACACTCATACTGGGTCAGACCAACAGTCCAACTAGTCCAATATTCCTGTCTACGACTGTGGCCAGTACTTTTGGCCTGCACAAGATCCCCTGGTAATGAGCTCCACAGGTTGACCATTTGTTGCGTGAAGTACTTCTTTCTTTAGCTTAATTTAAACCTGATGCCTACTAATTTCATTGGGTGGCCCCCTGGTTCTTATGTTACGAGAGGGGTAAAAAAAACACTTCCTTATTCATTTTCTCTACACCACTGCTGATTTCATGAACCTCTATTATAACCTCCCTTAACTGTCTCTTTTCTAAACTGACCAGTCCTAGTCTTTTTAATCTTTCCTCCTACGGATGTGGTTCCAATTGTTGTGGTTGACGCCCTTCTCTGCACCTTTTTCTACTTCTAATATGTTTTGTGAGATAGGGTAAATAGAACTGTATGCAGTATACAAGGTGTGGGTATATCAGAGATTTACATAATGGCATTATGGTATTTTCTGTTTTATTATTTTTCCCTTTCCTAATAGTTCCTAACACTCAGTTAGCTTTTTTGTGCTGCTGCACACTGAACAGATGTTTGCAAAGAACTATCCACTATGACTCCAAGATTTCTTTCTTGCATGATAACAGCTAAACAACACTGAACTTTATCTGTCATTTTGTTGCCCAGTCACCAAGTTTTCTGAGGGTCCCTTTGTAACTCTTCAGCTTTTTCAAGATAGTGAAGTCTCTTGGCAGAAGTGGATAGGTTGTGAGCAAAAACTGCTATGAAAGGCATAACTTAAGAACAGCTGTACCACGTCAGACTAAAGGTCCATCTAACCCAGTGTCTTGTCTACCGACAGTGGTCAATGCCAGGTGCCCCAGAGGGAGTGGACCTACCAAGCAATGTGGGAGAGTCCCTTTCTGTGATAATATACAGATCTCTTATAGACCTGATGATACAAAAGTAGAGCTAGCTAGGCCAAAAAAAAATTTGAAAGAGCAACTTGCAAAAGATAAACACTAACTGCAAAATTATTTTAAGTATATCAGAAGCAGGAAGTTTGAGAAACAATCAGTAGGGCTACTGGATGATCAAAGTGCTAAGGGAGTGCTCCAGGAAGACAAGGCCATTGCAGAGACGCTAATTTAATTATTTGCATTGGTCTTCACTGCAGAGGATGTGATTCCCTCATCTGAGCCATTCCTGTTAGGTGACAAATCTAAGGAACTGTCCCAGACTGAAGTGTCAACAGAAGATGCTTTGGAACAAACTGATTAATTAAATAGTAATAAGTCACCAGGATCTGATGGTATTCACCCAAGAGTTCTGAAGGAACTCACATATGAAATTACATAACTTCTAACTGTGGTATGTAATGGAAGGTCCTCACATAGGTTCTGGACTGCCACTGCACAATGATCTAATAGAAGGTTAGGAACCATTACTAAAGGGATAGATGAGACAGAAAATATCAAAATGCCATTATATGAATCCACGATATGCCCAAACATTAACTACTGCGTGCAGTTTTGGTCGCCCTATCTCAAAACAGATGTATTAGAACTGGAAAAGGTGCAGAGCAACAGCAATGATTATGGGTACGGAAAAACTTCCACGAGAGATGAAAAATACTGGCACTGTTCAGTTTAGAAAAGAGATGACTAAGGAGGATACGATAGAGGTCTATAAAATCATGAATAGTGTGGAGAAAGTGACTAAGGAGTGGCTAGACTCCATAGTCCACTAATGCAAACTTTTTTTGTTTTTGTTATGAGTTTTTTAACCCAATGACAACTACATCGTTAGTCCCTGGAGAAAGACTGCAATTGATGTGTGTTTGTTTCCCCATCTGTAAAATGCTGATGATTATAGCCTCTTTCCTTTCAGCCTCTGCAGGAAAAAACCCTCCAGAGCAGCTAATGTAGCCTGACTGATAACATATAATGACCCCCCATTGGAGCAGTGAATGTCACTCCTCACGCTTTCAAGGCTACTGCTCTTGGTACGCTTAAAAGCATCAAATACTAATTTAACAACATTTCACTGGAAAACTTGTTTATACTGCAGTCTTTATAAACTGAAGTTTTTAGACTCTCTCTTCAAGCTCATTTCTAACTCTGAAGTAAAGGTCTGTCCTTTATGTAACTGAGTCCATGGAGGGACTGGTCCTAATCCTGCATCCTGCAGACACTTATGCATGTGTGTAACATTAGATGCATATCCTTTGAATGTTTGCAGGCACAGGACCACCCCCAGCAATTACAGTAGAATCTAAGCATTACAAATATCCCAGGAATGGAGGTCATTCATAACTCTGAACAAAATGTTATGGTTGTTCTTTCAAAAGTTTACAATTGAACATAGACTGAATACAACTTTAACACTTTACTATGTAGAAGAAAAATACTGCTTTTAGCCATCTTAATTTAAATGAAAGCAAGCAAACAGTTTCCTTACCATTTCAAACCTTTTTTTGAAACTTTCCTTTTTCTTTTAAATAATTTACATTTAATACACTACTGTACTCTATTTGCCTTTGTTATCTCTGCTGCTGCCTGATTACTTATTTCCTGTTCCAAATGAGGTGTGTGTTTGACATGTCAGTATGTAACCCCAGTGTTCGTAACACTAGAGTTTCTACTATAGCCACCACATAAAATTCACTTAAAGTCAAGTATTCATTAAGCTAATTTTTCCTACTGGGTATTAGGCTGCTGCAACAGGGACCGAAGGAGCCTAAGGTAACTTCTAGGGAACAAATTTTTAGGCCTGACTGGAGTCTTTGCAAAAGTAAAGTTACACACATACACACACACACACACACAAACAAACCACCCTACTGATCAATCACTAAACAGACATCCAGCTGCACCAAGCAGTGCCCAGGTCACCACAATCTAGAAACACAGGCCAGGAAAGACAACTCCCATGAGGTATCAGGGCCCGGTGGGGAGCTGCACTAGAAATACACATTATATCAAAAGGTAGGCAACCTATGGCACAGGTGCCGAAGACGGCACGTGAGCTGATTTTCAGTGGCACTCACACTGCCTCAGTCCTGCCCACCGATCCGGGGGGCTCCGCATTTTAATTTAATTTTAAATGAAGCTTCTTAAACATTTTAAAATGTTATTTACTTTATGTACAACAATAGTTTAGTTATATATTATAGAAATAGACCTTCTAAAAATGTTAAAATGTATTACTAGCATGTGAAACCTTAAATTAGAGTGAATAAAGAAAGACTCGGCACATCACTTCTGAAAGGTTGCCAATCCCTGCATTAGATATTGCCAAGGAAGATCAGCAGCGCTCAAGATGGACAAATTCTCCACCTCCCCCTAAAGCTAGTTTGGCACATTTTATTAGATATTAGCCCCAGCCAAAGGGAAATACTCTCTGTAATCACCTGAACTGTCACCACAGCCATTAGGAGACAACAACAGCTCCTTTGCTCCCCGCTGGTCTTGCCTGGCATCTGTCTTCAGGCCAGGCTAGCTGTGCGGAGCTCAACTAATCCACCACAAGTATTCCCTTGCAGAAAACACAACCCAAGAACAAAAAGTTAGTGGCAGAGACAGCAATGGTATTTAGCTCTGGCTCTTGCTATTCCAGAGGGATTTTTTCTACACCCTTTGAGACAGTAATGGCTAACTGAAGAGGCATCTGGCTGCTCCTGCACCCAAAGCAATCACACTGCACAGCAGACTATTGTCCCTTCCCCTTGCCTTTATCCCAAAGAGGTATGTACCTAACCAGAATGCTCATGTCCTCTGAAAGAAGCTAGTCAGTACAGACAAAGAGCAGAGTGCAGTGACCAATTATTCACACCTAGTTATGTGGAAGGAAGAGAGTTGAGGCCTGAGCATCTCTGGTTACAGGCAATTTGCCCTCCTGGAAGATAACTGTAATTCAAGCAAACTGATGCTTTCCATTCCCGGGGCCCTGACAACTCCGAACAGGAAGCCAGGGCTCCCCCAACCTTCACATGCCGCAGTTATATTCAACAACTTTTTTCTCATGGACTCACCCCATGCTAACATAATATGTTTCTCTCCATAGAGAAGAGTGTTTGCAGCCCTCTTTCAATACTTAATTTAAGTAAATTTCCATTTGCACCTATGCCACAGCTCGCTTTCTGGTTTCCATTCCTCTGAATGGGCTCAGGGTGGCTGCTCCTTCTCCTGGTCTCTGCTCCAGGTTGGCCATTCTCTCATCTGCCCAGTGTCATTAGGAACCAGAAAGAGAACACAGGCCAGCATTGGCATGTGGAGGACAGACACGGGCAGGCAGGTACCTGGCTTCTGCTTCCTGGAGCCCCCTTCCCTAGTCCCCTCCAGCCTAGCCAGCGCTGGAAGTGATGAGCTCTGGTAAGAGACTACAGTCCTGAGGTCTCTCCCTAACCTCATCCCATCCCATGCCTGGCCAGGATGCTCAGGTCCTCTGAAGGAAGATGGTTTTCTTTGGCTGTACTTGATATTGTGTCCAGTGACTCACACCCAGTGACCTGGAAGGACAGTTCGGGAATAACAAGAGCATCTGTAGTTGCAAGCAGGTTTTTCCTCCCTTGCATTCAGTTTTGTGGGAGCGGAGTGATGCTTCTATCCCATTAACAGCCAAATGCAGGGCTCCAATCTCCCCAGGATCCATCCCATGCAAACATGAAGCATCTCTCTGCTCCCAGGGAGGCACCTTGCTACTCAGACACTGGATAGAGAAACATCATTTACAAAACTGCTCCTCCTCCATCACCAGATAGCAGAGCCATAACTAGATATTTTTGCACCCGAAGCAAGAATATAAAATTGCACCCTCCTCCAGGGCCAGCTCTTCGGTGGCATGTCCCTCAGTCCCTCTCAGAGGGAAGGGCCTGCTGCCAAATTGCTGCCAAAGAATGAATGAAGGGGTGGTGGAGCCTGTGATTTTGGGGAGTCAACTCATGATTTTTGACTGCTTGGGCTGGTAATGTTGCTTTCAAGATGGTCTTTCGTTCCATTCCAGTTCCAATTCAGAGAGGGACTCACAGGTTAAGAGAGGAGGGAGGTGCTGGATATCAGAAGTGGCCACTAGGGATCAGCATGTGTCCTGAGAATGCTGAGAGTTCAGGTTTGCAGGGCAGGATTGGTGTGGCAGGTTTGTAGAAATTCTGGTGGTGCCCAGAACCCGCGTCCACCCAAACTCCACCTCCCCAAGGCTCTAGGAGGGAGTTGGGTGAGGGAGGAGGTCTAGGGTGCAGGCCCTAGGCTGGGGAACGAGACTGGGTTGCAGACTCTGGGAGGGAGCTTGGGAATGGGAGGAGGTGCAGAGGGATAGGGTGCAGGGGTGAGGGCTGTGGCTGCAGATGAGGGGTTTGGAGTGTGGGAGAGGCTCAGGACGAGAGTAGGGGTGAGGGCTCTGTCCGGGACTGGGAATAGGAGGTTTGGGGTGCTGGAGGGGCTCAGGCAGAGGGTCGGTGCACGGCAGGGTGAGGGCTCTGGCTGGGACTGGGGATGAGGTGTATGGGGTGCTGGAGGGGCTCAGGGCTGGGGCAGACGGTCAGGGTGCGAGGGGGATGAGGGCTCTGGCTGGGACTGAGGATAAGGTGTTTGGGGTGTTGGAGGAGCTCAGGACTCGGGCAGAGGGTTGAGGATGCAGTGGAGGGGGTGAAAGCTCTGGCTGAGGGTGTGGCCTCTGGGGTAGGGCAGGGATGGGGATGAGTTTGGGGGGCAGGCAGGCTGCTTTGGGACAGGGGTCAGAGAGGACTCCCCCAAGACCTTTCCCTGCCAGCAGTAGCAAGCTCTGGGGGAGGAGCCCCTTTCCTGCCTCCCCAGCAGCACACTCACCCCCACCACTGTCACTGCATGTGCTCCTAGGGCCCCTCTCAGGTCCAGGAATCTCCCAGCCCGACTGTAGCATCACTAGGGGGTGAGGGATGGGGCTGGCTCCTTGCCCAGCACGGGGCAGGAGCAGTGATTGCAAGAGGGTGTGGGGGGTGCTGTGCTGCTAGAGGGTCCCATTGGAAAAATGAAAGGGTCTGAGGGGGAAGGGCAGGCCCACAGTCAGACTGACCTGGCAGTCGAGATGGCGGGCGCTAGGACCCTGTGGCAGCAGTTGCTTTAGGGAGGCAACATGGAGCTGCTTTGCTCTGGGTTCAGGAAGGGGCTGGGGGAAACAAGTCTGGGCCCGGGGACACTAGGGAGAGGTGTGGGGAAGATCACCTGGGTTATAAATATCTCTGTGCCAGGTGGCTTTTTTTTCCCCCCACCATTTTCTGTGCCCCTCAACTTTGTGCACCTGAGGCAAGTGCCTCACTCGCCTCACTCTTGTTACGGCACTGCCAGACAGAACTCTCTGGCTCCTCAGCTCCTGCCAACTGGGATGTCTAGGCAGCTCAGGTCCTCTTCTTCCTGCCCCTCATCGGGCTGGGCTGCTCCACGGGCCTGGACAAGTCCTTGGCAAGCACAGCATATAAACCAAGAGCCATTGCTTCCTGAATTTATGCTGGGGCGTGAGCTTCTATCTTCCCTGCCTCACCCGCTCTAGAGCAGACCTGTATTAGGAGAGAGTCAACAATGATTAAAGCTAAGATTATATCGCAGAATTTGTGACTTCCAGAGATCTCAATGACATTTTCCGCCTCAGCCCTAGGGCAACAACACTAGAACTGTCAGCCGGTGAAGGCCCCGTAGTTATCAGCCACTGGTGGTGGCAGGGGCAGCCTTCAGCTCTCAGCAACCATGGGTGGTGGGGGAACTCCCACAGGCCCATGCCACAACAGATGGACCCCAGAGCGCCCAGCTGCTGCAGATATTGGGGGACCCTATAGCTCCAGCCACCATGAGAAGACCTGGGAATTCCCAGTAGCCAGGGGTGACAGGAGGACCCCACATGCCCATGCCATTACAGATGCACCCCTGTAGCTCCCAGCCATCGCTCCCAGCCGCTGCGTGCAGACCCAAGTGCTCCCAGATGCTGCATGTGGTGGAGGGACCCCAAATGCTCGTGGGGGGGCAGCTCCCACAGCTGCTGCAGGCAGCAGGGGAACCCAGAGCTCCCATTTGCACAGATGGCAGCAGGACCCAGGAGCATCCAGCCACTGTGGGCGGGGGCAGGGCCCCACAGCTTCAGCTGCTGCAGGCAGCGAGGGAACCCCCCCCAGGCCTACACTGCTGCATATGGATCCCAATGCTCCCAGCCGCTGCGGGTGGACCTAGGAGTCCCAAACAGCCGCTGACGGCGTGGGGACCCCCAGCCCCACCTCACTGCAAACAGGCCCCTGTAGCAAACATGATGCTACCCCCCAGCTACTCAGCAGTCACTACTGCTTGGCTCCCCACTGCCACCCGCACTTCCGCGCTGCTGCTGGCCAAACGCGAACCCCCCCGTTTCACCAGCCACCCCCGAACCCAAACTGAACCGGAACTCGCCATAACCCGGCCCCCAACCCGAAACCCAAACCGCACCCAACCCCCCGCATCGTAACCGCGAGCTCCGAGCCCAGGTCCCCACTGCCCGCCCGGCAGCCCCCGGGACCCTGCTTCGCTCCAAACATCGCGCGCGCGCGCCCGCCGCAACAGGGAGCTCGCTCCAACCCCCCCCGCCCGCGGGCCCGCAGGACCCTCGCGCTCCAGCCCGGCGATTTCCCGCCTCCCTTCAGCGACGCCAAACACTCCCGGCCTTCGAGAAGTTTCTGAGCCGCGACGACTGCAACACCGATCTCCGCCCCCAGGCCGTGACCGTCCATTGGCTGCCAGCTCAGTCAGAAACTGTCAGCTGTCGACAGCCCATTGGCTGCCAGCTCAGTCAGTCAGAAAAGGTCACCAACCCACAGCCCGTTGGCTGCCAGAAAACAGCGCGCAAGTGGGCGCGACCTGTGAACTCTCTGGGCGCTGCGGCTTTTCGCCAGGCCGGACAGCAGCGCCCGCTGCTACGGTCTCCGTTTCTCCACCGGCACAGACGGAATCGGCGCCGCTCGGCCTCAATCTGCTTCTCGCCAGCGTGCGCTGAGCTCTGAATGCACAAGGCCCTGAAGGCTCCGCCCAGCGCTGCTTTCAGAAAGCGTCACCTAGGCACAGCCCAATGGGAGATTAGCTGTCAGAAACGTCACTTAGTGAGGGCCCTATCGGAGATCAGCTTTCAGAAAAAAAAAACATCATCTCACCAGGACCAATAGGAGATCAGCTCTTTTAGAAGACTGCACTTTACTTGGCCCAATGGGAGATCAGCTGTCAGAAAACGTCACTTAGTGAGGACCCAATGGGAGATCAGCTTTGCTGGGCAGGCCGGCCCCGCAGCTCTAGTCTTGTCAAGCGGCCAGGCGGAAAGCGGCTCCCTCCCCCCACCCGGGTAACAGAGGGTTTGGCTACACTTGCAGCAGGACAGCGCTGAGCATGAGACCTTGCTTACTACAGCTGAGCAGGGAAAGCGCTGCAGTCTGACCACACTGACAGCTGCCACGTCTGCAGCATCTGCAGCGGCATTGGGAGTGGTGCATTGTGGGCAGCTATCCCAGTGTTCAAGTGGCTGCAACCTGCTTTTCAAAAGGGGGTGGGCAGGGTGGAGTGTGACAGGGGGAGAGAGAGAGTGGATTTTTGGAGCCGACAGTCTGTCAGCAGCTGCAAGGTCCGACCCCCGCCCTTCCCTCACTCACTGAAAGCAAGTAGCACGCTTTGTTTTTTTCCTCACAGACCAGATAAGCAGCCTCCCCAAAACGGACCCCTACCTCCCTCCTGCATGCTGTGCTGTTTCTCTCCTCAAGCCCCCTCTTGTCTAGCTGCGAGCATTCCAAAGAAAGTTCATTCACAGCAAACAGGAGCTGCGTTTGTTTTTTTGATAAGCTGCTTCGGGAGCCTGGAGTTCAGAACAAAACGAACAGAGGCATCACAACAAAACAAAGAGCATAATCTTTACTTAAAAGCATTATGGGATTCATCTGGAGGTCAATTACAGCGTAGTAAGATTATTCCCTGTTTACACTGGCACCCCAGCGCTGCAGAAGCAGCGCTATTTTCTTTATTCCTCTCACCGAGGTGGAGTACATACAGTGCTGTAGCCAGGGAGATACAGCGCTGTATGTGCCTTGCCAGTGTGGACAGGGAGTGAGTTACAGCGCTGTAAAGCCACCACCAGCGCTGTAACCATCAAGTGTAGACAAGGCCAGAGCAGCACGTGTCAGAATCCCCAATGGGCACTAATCAGCCCTACGCTGCCTTCCAGTCCAGGCCCTGCTGCATGCCTCAACCACCCCCCACACACCCATTCTATGGCCAGTCACGCAGAACCGCCGTCACATAATGCACCTAAGCCATGGGCACCAGTACCCTACAGCACAGC
>NW_027426482.1:0-1272 GCF_003597395.2 Chelonoidis abingdonii
GTGCGGGAGCTTCCCCGGGAATGTCACGGCTCAGGAACTCCCCAAAGGGCGGGTGAAACCTAGGGCCAGTCTACACTGCGCCATTGTACCACATCTGGTGAGGACGCTCTGTGCTGATGGGAGAGAGCTCTGCTATTTGCACAATAAATCCACCTCCGCAAGCAGCAGTGGGGACGTCAGCAGGAAGTGGGCACTGGCTGACATAACTTACATTGCTGAAGGACATGGCTTCTTCACACCCCTGAGCGACATACTGACCCAAGCTGTAGTGTAGACAGGTCCCTAGAGTCTCCCAGACCCTCAGGTTGTGCTAAGCCCTTGGGTGGTTGGGAGCCGCTGAGAGGGATTTTGGCCAGAGAGAAGGAGAGAGGAATTAAGAAGTTTTCCCTTCCAGACCAGCTCCCCCTTCCCAGTGATGCCGCCCTGCTCCTGGAGTTATGACAACACAGTACTTGCCATGGGAAGGGTTGTTATGTCAATGATGTAGAGCCAGGGAGAGAACCCAGGAGACCTGGCTCCCAGCTGCGCTGCTCCAACCGCTAGACATCACTCCGTGTATGTTTAACGTGAAGCTAAGCTATTGCTCAGTGCAGAAACTCCTGTTCTCAGTGTGTGTCCAGGACTCCCAGCGCTTTGTGGTGCTTATAAAATAACTGAACTAAACCCGGTCGGGGCTGCAGGGGATGGTGAAAGCTGGGCCTGGGCCATTCACTTTCCACCACAGGCCTGGCCCCCTTCCCTTCCTCTTCTCCCTGAGGTCCTGCTGCCCAGCCAGGCTGGAAACTGGAGCCAAGCCCAAGGAGCCTGAGCAGCTGTGGGGTGCTGTGCACCCTCCATCTGCCCAGGGCAGGGGACCCAGAGGGCAGGGACTCTGGGCGGGGCTGCTGTCACTCCCCTCAACCTGGGCAGGTGGAGAGGCGCAAGGTCCCCAGCCCTGCAACGGCTTCCGGCTTGGCTGGGGGGGCAGGGCCTTGAGGGGAAGAGGAGAGGGGGGCAGGGCCTCATGGCCCCCCCACTTTTAGGAAGACTCTGTCAACTCTGCTCTGGGAATGTTCCCCAGGGGTGCCGGGTGCTGGGGAAGGAGCCGCCCCCGGCGATCAGCTGGTTCCAAACTCCAGCTTCAGTCTCTTGTGGAGCTGCAGAAAGGGGTGCGGGCAGGCAGGAGGGGAGCAGACGCCCACCCTGCCGTGGCCGGTTCCAGCAAGAGCAAGGAGAGTACCGGGGGGTGGGAACGGGAGGCAGAGGTGGGAACCGCTGGATGGTGGAGACAGA
>NW_027426483.1:0-1257 GCF_003597395.2 Chelonoidis abingdonii
AGCAAAAATATAAGAAAGCAGCTTCTCTGCACGCCATATTGCTTCCAGCATATGACGGAAGGGTCATTTTACTGACCGTGATTCAAGCAGCAACACTAATAAAGAACAAAACAAAATTAATTGGAAACACCTTGAAAAAAAAATTCAAGATTAGTACCTGGCACCCAGGGGGAAAAACTGGGATAATTGGCCTCCTCCCACTCCTCCTTCTAACCTCTACTGAAGTGCCAGTGCTCCCCTGGTCCCTCTCCAAGTAACCACACGGTGGTCAGGGCCAGCAGATAACAGAGTGGCTCATTATACTTATAATTTCATTCTTCTCGGCACGAGGAAAAAAGAGGCTTACTAAAAGATCTTCCTAATCTAAAGCCCAAAGACCCACATTTGGTTTTCTAAAAAAAAATTACTCAGATGATTATCACCTATACATTACATCCTGAAGATCTTCATATCCTAACTAAGGCTAAATGTCTCGACAGTCCATGGGGCAAGATCCCATCAGAAGAGCACCGGAACAGCACGTGAGCCTCCGTCAAATTTAAATCAAAAAGTAATATGATTTGTGCCTGCACTGATTTTAAGGAGGCCATTCAAAACACCCTGGGGAACAGAGCCGGTAATTGAGGACTAATAGTGAGATGTGTACAAGGCAAAGATGAACCTGCTGTTCAATATTGTGAGCGAAAACGGGAAATGTATTCAAGTAATGCAGGTATTGCTGAGCCAATGAAAACTGATCAGGAGTTTCTCAAAATGTTAAGGGAAGGTTTTAACTCCCACCTGCAAACAGCCCTCAACTTGGGAGCGAATCCAGGCTCTAATTACAAATCCATCTGTATATGGGACTCTGAATGCAAAGCCAAACAAGCTGAAAATATAAAAAGCAAGGCTACTCGCGTTTCTGTGGTAACAGCAGAAGGTAATGTCACCTGTTATAATTGTGGTTGTCTCGGGAATTCCCAAAAGAACTGCAGGCACAAGGCCCAAAAGTCTAATCAGGGACAGAATCATGGCCAGTTGAATCCCTGCAGTACCTCATTGCCCTTTCAATCTGGTCCTGCTCCCGTCCCCACCGCCCACTGACCTTGCAGTGTTTTGTATGTGGGGAGACTGGAGATTGGCAGCTGGATGACCCAGTCAGGTAACCCTAGGCAACCGGCCCCAACCGCTATCTCAACCAGCTGCCAACCCTTACTCACACCTAAGCAAAAAGGAAAAGGCCAGGCTTTTAAATTCCATGACCTGCTAGGATCCAGC
>NW_027426484.1:0-1001 GCF_003597395.2 Chelonoidis abingdonii
GGAGTGAGCAGGGCAGGGGGTGGATCAGAAGTCAGGGGGCCCCCCATGGCTGTCTTACCCCTCTCTGTCCCCCGCAGTGACACTCAGCGACACCCTGACGCGCCGCTCCATCAGCCAGCAGCGCTCGGGCGTCTCCATCACCATCGACGACCCCGTGCGCACGGCCCAGCTCCCGTCGCCCCCCCGTGCCAAGCCCAGCCCCATCGTGCACATCTGCAACCTGGTGAGTGGGGGCTGAACCCGAGCCAGGCCTGGGGCTGCCACACCCTGCGCGGTCGGCGGGCTGGGCCCCGGGGCTGCCGTCACCGGGCGGGGGGCTGCTTGGACAGGTGGGAGCCCTGCTCTGTCGGCCCCCGCTCAGCTCGCCTCTCCCCCGCAGGTGCGGCCCTTCACGCTGGGCCAGTTGAAGGAGCTGCTGGGCCGGACAGGGACGCTGGTGGAAGAAGCCTTCTGGATCGACAAGATCAAATCGCACTGCTACGTCACGGTGAGTGTCTCCCCGCCCGGCCCCCCGCCCCGGCCGCGGGCCAGCCCCCACCCCTGCTCCAGCTCTCTCTCTCCCCCCGCAGTACTCCACGGTGGAGGAGGCGGTGCTGACCCGCAACGCCCTGCACGGGGTGAAATGGCCCCAATCCAACCCCAAGTTCCTGTGCGCCGACTTCGCCGAGCAGGACGAGGTACCAGCTGCCGGTGGGGCACAGTGGGGAGGCACTACGCCAGCTCAGATCCCTTCCCCCAGCTGGATTACTCTGGGGGGCTCTGTTGGGGGAGGAGTTTGGGGGCTCAAGGCTAGTTTGTGGGAAGTCGTTGGGGGGGCTGGTGGGAGTTTGGGGGCACCAGGGAGAGTCAGGGCACTGAAGATTTTGGGGCAGTTGGAGGGTGGGGTGGGCAGGTTTGGGGAGGAGCAAGGACAACCTCTGACCCCCTCTCTCCCCTCAGCTGGACTTCCACCGGGGCCTGCTGCCGGAGCGGGCGGTGGAGGCAGCAGCGGCCCCAGGGCC
>NW_027426485.1:0-3214 GCF_003597395.2 Chelonoidis abingdonii
ACTTTCCCTCTCGCAAACACAGAGTCTGAGTGTAGCAAAATTCTTTTAATGAAGGAGGGAAACAATACAGCATTATGTTGGGGAAACACCACAAATAGGATTCATAACACTAACCATGAGCAAAAGACTCACCACCAAGTAAGTTTGGCAGTGTCCTTTCCCCGTCACAGTGTTAAGGCCAGCAACGCCCCCCCCAAAATCACCAAAAGTCCAACAACCCAAAAGTCTCTGTCCCTAGTCAGCGCAGCCGCAGAGTTCAAAAGTTTATCTGCAGAGTTTTTACCTCCCAGCCTGGGTGGAAATGGTGGGGGTAGTGTGGGGGTGTTAAGGGACACCTTTCATGGTCCGAGGCCAACTGCCCAGCCTCTCCGTATGGTTCTGCTACAGCCTCCGCCGCGAGCCACTCTGCCAGCCACTCCACTGCAACAGCCATCCCATGAGCCTAGGATGACCAGATGTCAGTCAGGACGCGGGCAAACCACCCAAATATTGAGATGGTCCCAATTTTATCGTGACGTCTGGTCACCCTACGTGAGCCACTCCAGCCATCCCATGAACTGCTCTGCTCTTCCAGCTGCTCCACTCCACCAGTCATCCCATGAGCCACTCCAGCCATCCCACCAATTGCTCTGTTCTGCCAGCCACGCAGCAATATATCTTCAGGCCCCCCACTACTTAACACAGCACCCCAGGATTTCAGCTCGTAGCAATTTTAGCTCCCTAGTGACTTCAGCTTCTAGTAGGGGAGCCTCAGTGCTAGTGCACCATTGGTCTAAAGTGAATTCAGCTTAGCAGCCTGTAACTAGACTCCTAATCAAATCAAAACTAGCTCTGATATTCTACAGTGGAGAGAAGAGCAGAGTAGCAGCAATTGGTGTTTCAGGCCCATTCCCTCCTTTACAAGTACTTAGCCCCAGCCTCTTTCAATTCATTGGATTTTGGAAACCATGTCCCTTCTCTAATGAGTGCTGCTTAGTTTATGGTGAATCCCTGTGTCATAAAACAGTTCAACTGGCCTTGATTGACATAATCAGGGTAACAACACTTTATTCTTTCTGCTCCAATAGCAGAGAAACTGGAGATCCCACACAGGGGCGGCTCTAGGTATTTTGCGGCCCCAAGCATGGCAGGCAGGCTGCCTTTGGTGGCTTGCCTGCAGGAGGTCCCTGGTCCCACGGATTCGGCAGCAGCCTGCGGGAGGTCCGCCGAAGCAGCGGGACCAGAGGACCCTCCGCAGGCAAGCCGCCGAAGGCAACCTGCTTGCCGCCCTTGCGGCAACCAGCACAGCACCCCCCGTGGCTTGCCGCCCCAGGCACGCACTTGGAGTGCTGGTGCCTGGAGCCACCCCTCATTCCACAACAGCCAAAGTGATCATTTGGGTGGCTGTGGGCTCATGTTAGGTGGGGTGGGTGTGCCTATGCAAACAAGACCAGCCTCTGAACTTCTTTTCCACAACTTCCCACAATTCACCACCAGATATCAGGGTGGAGCTCATCCTGACTCTGCTTACAGGAGAAAAAGATTGGTTTTATGTTTGCTGAGAAGGGGGGTTAAGGCAGATATGTTTTTGGCTTGAATTTAATTAATTGATTTTTTCGTTAGGACAATGGCTTACAATTGTTGTTCACAACACCATAAGGCTGTAGCTATTTTATGACCTGTGTTTTCCATAGTGGTATACTGAGCCTAATGTGTATGGTTGATGTGGTTTTAAGTGTGCCAACATTTTCATGGCTGACTTAGAACAACATTTCCTTAGCTCTCATCCCCTTACGCCACTACTCTACTTATGCTACATTGATGACATCTTCATCATCTGGAATCATGGAAAAGAAGCCCTTGAGGAATTCCACCATGGTTTCAACAATTTCCATCCCACCATCAACCTCAGCCTGGACCAATCCACACATGTGGTCCACTTCCTAGACACTACTGTGCTCATAAATGATTGTCACAAACACCACCCTATACCAGAAACCTACTGACAGCTATAGTGACCTACATGCCTCCAGCTTCCATCCAGGACACACCACTCGATCCATTGTCTACAGCCAAGCTCTAAAAGAGGAGAGATAAGTAGAGAGACTATCTGCGCTAAAAGAAAGTGCTAAGGTCAGAGGATGCGAGCCTAGGAACCATGGGTGAGCAGGCTCAGGGACCCACGTACGTCACTGAGGGACCATCTTAGCCATGCGCGATAGATCCCAACCGCTTGAGAGGGAACACAACAATGCGGACCTGTGACTAACAACGCTAGCCCGCCACGCTGCTCTACCTCAGTGGCCACAACCCGTACTCTACTTGTGTCGCCCCGAACGTCTTTCTCTCACATCCTTACCAGCTGACATCCCGAAACCCTAAATGAATAAACCCTACCATGCATGTCTTTCTAAAGAAAATGGAGCTGTTTTCCACACTCGAGAGTCAGATGGGAGTCAGGACATTGGACAATGCAGATACAGTAGCAAGCCTATAAATTAATGAGAGCACATAAAGTATCGAGAATAAAGAAAAATGTCAGTCCGGAGGAGGGCAGTTTTAAGAGATATGCTACTGAAGTTTGTCAGCAGATTTAGTTTCCAAACAATTTGCTAAACGACAGAGCCATAAAATAGATTATTGGCCACAAAGGACAGAAGTTATGAGAAATAGAGCCCTCCCCCAGGGTGAGTCTTCAGTGGCAATGGTCGGCTCAGCGAACCTACATCCACATCCTAAGAGGGAAAAGGGGCGCTCGCGCTGAATGGCTGCCTGTAGATTTTAGCGAGGATCAACACTTCAAGTGACTTTGATTGACTGCGCTGGCTGGTAATCAGGTTGCTTCCAAGAAGTGTCTTTGGTTCCGAGTCCAGTTCAGATACCAGACGAGGGACATCTACAGGCTTAAGAGAGCCAGGGAGCGTGCTGGAATATCAGCCAGTGGCCATCTAAGGATAGAAGGTGTTCTGAAATGCGGGAGTCAAATTGTAGGCGCAGAGATGCAGGGGGTGGCAGGTTGTAGAAATTTTGCATGGGCCCTAGAAGCCTCCCAACGCACCACCCAAGGCTCTATGGGAGGAGCAGTTGGGGTGAGGGAGAGGAGTCTGGTGGATCGTTTTATTTGACTTACACAGCAGGTGGGTAGTGTAGTTTTAAGATGCTTGAATAGAGAATCTTGTAGGTAGGTGTTCTGTCTGAGGGATTGGGAAGCAAATGCAGTTGTATCTGAGGAGCG
>NW_027426486.1:0-1255 GCF_003597395.2 Chelonoidis abingdonii
AGAGACATAGAGAGAGAGAGAGAGAGAGAGAGAGACATAGAGACATAGAGAGAGACAGAGAGAGAGACAGAGAGGCACAGAGAGACATAGAGACATAGTGAGAGAGATAGAGAGAGGCAGAGGGATAGAGAGAGACATAGAGTGAGACAGAGAGACATAGAGAGAGATATAGAGACATAAAGACAGAGAGAGAGAAACAGAGAGAAAGGGAGACATAGAGACATATAGAGAGAAACAGAGAGAGAGGGAGACATAGAGACATAGAAAGAGAAACAGAGAGAGATAGAGACAGGGAGAGACATAGAGAGACAGAGACAGGGAGAGATAGAGACAGAGAGAAACATCGAGACAGAGAGACATAGAGACATAGAGACATAGAGAGAGAGACATAGAGAGACACAGAGAGACACACACAGAGAGAGACAGACACATAGAGACATAGAGAGAGAGACATAGAGAGAGAGAGCGACATAGAGAAATAGAGAGAGAGAGACATAGAGACATAGAGAGAGAGAGACAAGGAGAGAGAGAGAGACAGAGCCATATAGAGACATAGAGACATAGACAGAGAGAGACATAGAGACATAGAGAGAGACATAGAGACAGAGAGAAACATAGAGAGAGATAGAGACATGGAGGAATAGAGACAAAGAGAGAGACAGAGAGACATATAGAGACATAGAGACAGAGACATAGAGAGAGACATAGTTAGAGACAGAAAGACATAGGGAGAGATATACAGACATATAGAGAGAGACAGACATAGAGACAGAGAGAGAGAGATAGAGACATAGATTCATATTATGAGAGAGACAAAGAGAGAGAGACATAGAGAAATAGAGAGAGAGAGAGAGACATAGAGAGAGAGACAGAGAGATATAGAGACATATAGAGAGACAGAGACAGAGAGACATAGAGAGACATAGAGACATAGAGAGAAAGAGAGAGAGAGAGAGAGACATAGATACATATAGTGAGACAGACAAAGAGAGAAGGAGACATAGAGACATAGAGAGAGAGAGAGAGAGAGACATAGAGAGACAGAGAGACATAGAGAGAGACAAGGAGATAGAGAGACAGAGAGACATAGAGAGACATAGAAACTTCGAGAGAGACATAGAGAGAGAGACAGAGGGACATAAAGAGACATAGAGACATAGAGAGATAGACATAGAGAGAAAGAGAGACAGAGAGACATAGAGACATAGAGAGAAAGAGAGACAGAGAGACATAGAGAGAGAGAGACATTGAGAGA
>NW_027426487.1:0-2013 GCF_003597395.2 Chelonoidis abingdonii
CCAGCCAGGGCCATGCCCATGCCCACCAGACCACACTCACCCAGCCAGATCCTCCGCACACCTAGCCAGACCCCAGCCAGCCAGGGCCATGCCCACACCCCAGCCAGACCATAGCAAGTCAGTCAGGGCCCCTCTCACACCCAATCAGACCACACCCAGTCAGGCAGGGCCCCTCCCACACCCCAGCCCTGGTGCGGGGAAGGGGAGGGGGTGTGATCTGGGCACCCCCAGCCCTGGGGCAGGACCCACCTTCATGAGGATGAAAACCACCAGGGTGACAAAGACATTGGCATGTGGGTGCTTCCAGGCCTCAGAGATGCCAATGTACTCAAACTCCTCAGCCAGGCCCTGCTTGGCCCAGGTGCGGTTGTCAAACAGGGTCACCAGGGTGTCCTTCTGGCTGAGCTGGGGAGAAGGACCGCGGCAGGCAGGGTGAACCCGGGGCGGTACCTCCACCCCACATCTCCACCCTCCCTAGGGTGCTCCCTGTCAGGGACCCCATGGGGGCTGGGTGCCCTCCCCGTCCCATCCTATCCCAGCATCTTGCCCTCTGGGTGCTGGAGATCTGGGAGACATGAGGGCCGACACTACTGGAGCTTCAGCTCCAGATGCCAGGATGCCAGGTTCAAGTCACAGCTGGGGCAAGCACAGAGCAGCAGGTTCTCCAAATGAATGCCAGTGATTCCCGCTGGGCAGGGCTGCCAAGCTAGGGGAGGGAAGCAAGTTACCTGGCCGGCCATGAACTGTCCAAAGCCAGGCGGGAAGGTGAATGTGGAGATGAGCAGAGTGACCAGCGCGGGGAAAAGCAGGCGCCTGCGTGGGAGCAACATACACAGCAAGTGATCCCACTGCACCCACCACAGCTGCCCCCAGCCCTCGCGGAAGGACCAGCACCACCCTGTGCCCAGCAGCATCCATGCCAGCAGCTGCTTCACAGGGAACCAAAAAGCCCAGCCAGCATGCAGCGCCCCACCCAGCTCAGTCCCCTGCTCCCCAACCCCAACTCCCCCCAGTCCGGGTTCTCCCCTACCTCATCGCAGGTTCTCCCTCCGCCTGGTCTCCAGCCAGGCCTGGTTCTGGGGGTGCTGTACTTAGCGCCCCCTGCTTTGGGATCAACGGGCCCCAAGTCTCAGGGGAGGGAGCCAGCAGCACCACTTACTTCTTCATCAGGAAGCGGTTGATGGTCTTCTGCTTGCGCATGAACTGGACAATCTTGCGGTTGAGGTAGACGAAGAGTGCCCCTCCGAAGCCGCTGGCAATCCTGGGGAGAGGGGCGGCCGAATGAGCCACCAGCAGGCAGCTACTGCTGGGGTGGTCCTGTCAGGGATGGGGGCGGGGGAGGTACAGAGACACTGAGGATGCCTCCCCGCCCACAGCACAGGGGGCCCAGAAAGAGGGGAGAGCCCCCTCATATATCCTTCCCTGTCCCACACAGGAAGTCTGATATCTCACCCCCCCGCAGCAATGTCCCCCCCGAGTGGGGTTGGAGTGACAGAGGGCACTGGACTCACCCGATGACAGCAAAGGCAGGCAGTTCCTGCAGGTCGAAGGGGAAGTCCACCCGGAAGCGGGTTTTGAATAGAGCCGTGATGGTCTCTGGGGGGGATGAGACACGATGGGGGGGGGAGCGTGTCACCCAGGGGACCTCCAGGGAGGCCAAGCACCCGGACGCCCTGCTCCAATACTGGGCAGTTGCTCCTGCCCATAGCAAACGCTCCCCACTCAGAGCACTGCGGCCCCTTGGGCCCATACCATCAGGCTGGGCCCAGCTGGAGACCCCCATAGCCTTGTGTTAGACTCTGCTCCCCCCCCAGCTCTGCCAGTGCCCCCCAATCCTAAGCCCCGGCTCCACTCACCCTCCAGCTCTGCCAGTGCCTCTCAATCCCAACTCCTGGCTCCCCCTACCCCCCAGCTTCTCCAGTGCCCATCAATCCCAACCTCCAGCTCCCCCAGCCCTGGGCTCCCCCCACACCCCAACTCTGCCAGTGCCCCTCAATCCCAACCCCCAGCTTC
>NW_027426488.1:0-1253 GCF_003597395.2 Chelonoidis abingdonii
GTCCGGGGGCCTCTGCATTTTAAATGAAGCTTCTCAAACATTTTAAAAACCTTATTTACTTTACATATAACAACAGTTTAGTTATATATTATAGACTTGTAGAAAGAGACCTTCTAAGAACATTGTATTACTGCACGCAAAACCTTAAATCAGAGTGAATGAATGAAGACTCGGCACACTACTTCTGAAAGGTTGCCGCCCCCTGCACTAGAGAAACAGATCTCTGAAATCTCCCCCACCCACCATTAGCTGCAGAAGAACAATTTATTTCAAATATCATCTGAAGTAATATCAAATATCATCTGAAACAGTTAAGCAATATGGATTCCAGTGTCCATTGGAAAAGTACTACAATGCATGAAGGTAGATACAAGACAGGGAACACACACACCATATATCTATTATCACTGATAACAGGTATCCAGAAAAATAAGCATGCTGCAAGACACAGATAAAGGCTCATGTTTTAGCCAGGTTCTAAAGCAGTCAGGTTGTTTTGACAAATGCTTCTTAGCACAAAAATCAAAAGAAATCCAGATCAAATTTCATTAGGGTTTGTTTTTTGGTTTGGGGTTTTGTTTTTTTGTTGTTGTTTTTTAAAGGGAGGAATTGGGGGGAGGAAGGATTACTTTTTATTTCCATTTATACAAAAGAAGTCATGTCTTTCAAATATATTTAAAACAAATTGTGAGGAAATGAAATCCATTTTAAAAAAACAAATCCTATATCATTTACTTGTCTGTAAACTCTCCTACTTTGACAAAAATGCACAGTTTGCCTGTATGGCCCAGGAGCACTTGGCACAAGTCCTGAGATGGCCTTAAGCCCCCTCTGAAAGAGCATGAAAATGATGATGTATTTTCAAATGAAATTCACTTCATACACTTCTAAAGGGAATATCAATATTTGCCCTGTTCTCAGGGCCGCTGTAACCATTAGGCAAACTAGCCAGCCGCCTAGGGTGCCAAGATTTGGGGGCGCCAAAAAGCGGCACCAACTCCGGCAGCTCTCCGACCTACCCTGCCCCAGAGCACCTCCATCTCCACCTCCTCCCTTGAGCGCGCTGCTGCCTCCTGCTTCTCCCCCCTCCCTCCCAGTGCTTGTACCACAAAACAGCTGATTCCCACGGCAAGCTTGGGAGGGAGGGGGGAGGAGGAGGAAAGCACGTGCTTGGGGAAGAGGCAGGGCCAGGGCAGGGATCTGGGGAGGGATCCAATGGGGCAGGGAGGGGGAGGAGTGAGGGCGGAGCCAGG
>NW_027426489.1:0-1086 GCF_003597395.2 Chelonoidis abingdonii
CAGATGGACAGACAGACTGAGGAGGGGCAGGGCCCACAGACAGATGAGGGGGCTGGGGCACCCACAGGCTCGTGGCAGCACCATGGCTGAGTGAGAATGGGGCAGAGGAGCCCTGGGGGAGAGCGCCGGCTGGGAGGTGCCCAGGGAACAGCCTCCTGCACTAGCAGAGCGGGGCCAGTCCCGCAGGGCCCAGGAAGGCTGGGGCCAGGAACCCGGGGTGGGCCCAGGACCAGGGCCCCGGGGGGGAAGTGCATTCCTTGTGCAGAGGAGTCAAGCTGGTGCCAGAGCCCCCCCGGGTCCCCGCGCACCCACCTATGCAGTGCAGCCTCTGCTGGTGCTTGGGATCCTGCACCGCCACCACCAAGGGCAGGAAGTGAATCTCGCAGTCCCCCACCAGCGGCTCCTCCCGGCGGGTGCGCCCGGCCTTGGTGGGCTCCCGCATGCCCCACCCGCCAAGCCCGCGCCGCTTCGTCTGGTTCTCGCAGCGGCTCCGCAGGGCCAGGGTCAGGCACTCGTAGCTGCCTGTGGGGCGAGCGCACGCTGTGGGGGGCCGATCTGCACAGGGGTGGACAGCACTGAGCAAGCGGGAGCGGGGGCGGGGGAGGGATAGCTCAGTGGTGTGAGCATTGGCCTGCTAAACCCAGGGTTGAGTTCAATCCTTGAGAGGCCATTTGAGGTTCGGTCCTGCTTTGAGCAGGGGGTTGGACTAGATGATCTCTTGAGGTCCCTTCCAACCCTAATTTTCTATGACACGGTGACCCACGCAGCCAGAGCTTGGGACCCATCGTGCCAGCCACGGGGTGGGGCAGAACCAGCCACTTCACACCTAGCGTTGGAGAGTGCCCCCATCTGAGCCCCTGCCCGCTCCCCACACACAGCGCCTCCCAGGGGCACCAGTCCAACCCTGACTGCCCGAGACAGCCCCGCCGCCGCCTGCGCACAGCGCGCCCATACTGAGCCCCGCCTGCTGCCTGCGCACAGTGCCCCCTAGCACCGCCCACGGGCACTGGGACCAGCCCCCCCCCTCCCCACGCTCTCTGCAGCCCCCCACCGGGGCGGGGGGCAGTAGTGGTCACAGGCTGCACT
>NW_027426490.1:0-1600 GCF_003597395.2 Chelonoidis abingdonii
GCTCGTTCAATAGCTCACTAGAAGGCATTTTTCTCCAATCCTCAGAACATTTGGTGGTTCTTTGGTCATCAGACTCCTGGACTGCAGCTGGATGTGGTTCTTGTTCTTCTGCGCAGCACAGCTCCTGGAGAAGAGGGATCTGCAAATGTACGTTCATATGATACCTTTGTTTAATTGATGAAAACATAAACTAGACACTTAGAGGATTGGAACTGATTTCAGCTGATGGACAGATTTGCTAGGTTTTTATGCATATGGACAGCGAAATGTTGAGTGTTTACATTCATATCAAGCACCCCCATATAGTGGAGCTCCTGAATATAAAGAAGAATGGAAATGAAAATGTTTTCCTTTCTTTAAAAAAAAGAAAGAAGGTTATAAGAGAACACTGGGGTTTGAATTAAAGGCCACTTGAGCTGAAGTCAAGTGCTCTATCACTGAGCTATACCCATATGACAGCAGGAGTATAGAATTGTGATCTCCAGGACTTTGAAGGACAGACCCTGCTACATCGAACTCCTTTGCCATTCACAGACCACAGGTGGTTTTAAAAATGGGGTTTGATTAAACTTCATAAATGTGGTAAACCGCACAGCTTGCAGACCCACCGATATAGCTTCTCTCACTGACATAGCTGCCACCTCTTGGGAAGTGGATTAACTACACCCACAGGAAAACTCTCTCCCCTCAGCATAGAGGGGTGGTTGTCAAACTGAGTAAGGATGCCAAAGTGGGTCATAACCCTGTTTTGTTGGGGTTGCCAGGGCTGGCATTAGACTTGTTTGGGCCTGGGCCTGAAGCCAAAAGTCTGAGCCCCACCACCCAGGGCTGAATGCCTCAGGCTCTGGTTTTGCCCTCCCCTAACTGGAGCAAGGCCCAGTCTTTGTATCCCTTGCCTCTGCCCAGGGTGGAGGGGCTTGGTCTCTCTTTCCAGGGCCATGCAGTAAGTTTTTTTTGGCAGAAGGGGGTTGCAGTGAAAGGAAGTTTGAGAAACCCTGGCATAGAGCCTCTGAATATGTCTAGACTTGGCTCCCTGTGGCTCCCCGGGTGATCAGACACTGAAAGTACAGCCATGAAGACACCACACACCAACCTTGCATAGCAGACAAGAAACAAACCACCACAGAGAGACACCTGTTGTTTTTTAACCCATCTCCCTAAGCACTCAGCCATCACCACTTAACAAAGGGACCTTTCTATATATATGGTTCTGTTCTCACTGAATAGTCATTTCCAATTGCTCAGATCAGCATTAGGGAAAATGGTGCCCTGGGCAAAGCTTGTACTTTGGCACTTCCCCATTGCCCCTGGATGATCCCCACACCCCTTTTACTGCTAGCTCCTGCACTCCCAACCCTTGCACCTCCTTCACCCCTAACTCCTGCCCCCTCCTGTGCCCACTTTGCCCTTAATCCCTGTGCCACCAGCCATTGCCCCTCTCCTGCAGCCGCTTCACATGGTTCCAGTGCTGGGGGCCCCACACTTGTTCTCTCTTTCCCTGGGCTTTGGCATCACTAGCCCCTGATTAGTGAGTAGGGTTCAGTGGTCCCCAAAATGTGGGACATGACTCTTAGAGGGACACAGAGGAACATTCATGGGG
>NW_027426491.1:0-1295 GCF_003597395.2 Chelonoidis abingdonii
GCGGGAGCCCCTGACATCGTCCAGGAACTCCCACAGCTCCTCTCGCAGTGCATGGGGGGATGGGGTCACTGGCCTCCGGTGACCCACCAGTGGGGCCTCTGGCACAGCCCCGTGGCCTACGGAGATGGGAAGGCAAGGGGCGGACCCCCAACGTGGCACCCGATGGGCCGGCGCCACACGGTCCGCCTCAGACCCCGGCTCGACGGGGGGCGGCGGAGGGAAGAGTGCAGCCCCTAGGGGGTCAGGACTGTGAAACGTAAAGGCCACCCCCTGGGGGTCACCCTCCAGGAAAGGGAAGGGGACAGCCCCAGGGGCGGCAATAACATAGGGGGCTGTGGAGGGGACAGGGACGGGGTCAAGAATAAGGGCGGGGCTGGGATCAGGGATAGGGATGGGATCCTGGGCCGCAGGAGCCGATCCGTCAGGAGGCGGATCCTCACGGCCAGGTGCAGGGGTTGGAAGGGTTGGGAGGGGGTCCCCAGTGATGCCGGGCTCAGGCTCAACGGGAGGTGCGCTAGCCACGGTATCAGGGGATGTAACACCTGCGGCGGTGCCCCCGCCTGGGAAGGAACTTGGGTGCCCTGCACCACAGAGGGATACCCCTGTTAGCCCGTCTCCCGGCTGCGAGGCACCGGCCGTTGCCTCAATGGGCTCGGCGGCCATCAGTGGGGCACCATCCGTGGCTGGGCAGGGCAGGGAGTCCAGGGGACCCTCGGAGGCAGGAGCGGATGCAGCAGTCAGGAGGAGGGAACACGGGGAAAGGGGAGCTGGGGTGAGGATGGCTAGGTCGAGGCCCGCTGGCGGAGGGTCATCCTCCTCCAGGGCAACCGGGGTCAGACCCAGGGCCTCAATCTCCTCAAATATGGAGGGGGACTCGCTGCCCACCACCCCGGGGTCCTCCCCACTAGCGCCTGAGACGACTGCCTCGAGTGTTGCAGGGGGTGCAGGTGGCGAGGGAGCAGGGGGACCTCATTCGAGGCCCCCACAAGAAGGGATTGCGGAGGAGGGATGGTGGTACCCTCCAGTGCTGCCACGTCTTCCCTGTCCAGCACTGGCGGACGGACTGACCCCGTGGGCATGACGGAAGGCTCGGCCTCTGCGGCCCCCTTCCTAGTCTTACAAGGGGTTCCCGCATCAGATGGTAGGAGCGGAGCTCGAGCCTTCCGCTTGCCTCGCCTACCCTGTACTTGGGTCCAGCCCTCCATGGCGTCGCTCGCGGGCTGGGTGACAGGGGTCGGGTCGGAGGGCAGGGATGGCGATTTGTGGACTTGGGGGGGCACTGGTGGGACAGCCGG
>NW_027426492.1:0-1222 GCF_003597395.2 Chelonoidis abingdonii
GGGCCACATGCAGCCTGTGAAGCCTCACTGTGCGGCCCGCGGCTGGGAATCAAAGGCCTCTGGGCTGCCCGCAGCCGCGGGGAATCCAGAGCCCTTTAAAGCTCAGCCGCGGCCGGGATTCTGGGCTGCCCGCAGCCGCGGGGAATCCAGAGCCCTTTAAAGCTCAGCCGCGGCCGGGATTCAAAAGGCTCTGAGATGCCCGCAGCGGCGCGGAGCTCAGAGCCCTTTAAATCTCAGCCTCGGCCAGGACTCAAAAGGCTCTGCGTTGCCCTGGGGAGCCCAGAGCCCTTTAAATTTCAGCCGTGGCCGGGATTCAAAAGGCTCTGCGCTTCTGGAGCCCCAGGCCCTTTAAACTGCCACCAGAGTCCCGCTGCTGGAGCCCTGGGGTAGGGCTGCAGGGCTCTGGGGGCTATTTAAAAAGTCCAGGAGTCCCATTGCTTCTACCTCCCCGGTCCTTTAAAAAGCCGCTGGAGCCCCGCCGCTTCCCCAGGGTTCTCGCGGCTATTTACAGGGCTGGGGCAGTGGAAGCCGGGGCGCCCCGGGCCCTTTAAAAGCCCCCGAGCCCCAGGCTGCTGCTGTTGCCCTGCTGGGGGGGGGAAGGAGGAGGGGGGGCACTCACCATAGAGGATGGGCTGTACCCCCTGTACCTGCACCCCCTGCCTGCACCAGCCCCGCACCCCCTGCCTTGCCTGCAGCCAACCCGTCCCCAGCCAGCCCTGCACCCCCTGCCCGCACCAGCCCCTGCTGTACCTCCTGCCCTGCCTGCACCCGCTGCCCTCTGCGGCCAGCCCCGCACCCACTGCCTGCAGCCAGCCCTTCTCCAGCCAGCCCCGCACCCCCTGCCTTGCCTCCAGCCCTGCACCCTGTGCCCTGTCTCCAGCCAGCCCCTGCCGCACTGCCTGCCCTGCTCACACCAGCCCTGCACCCCCTGCCCGCACCAGCCCCTGCTGCACCTCCTGCCACCTGCAGCCAGACCCGCACCCTCTGCCTTGCCACCAGCCCCGCACCCCCTGCCCTGTCTCCAGCCAATCTCTGCTGCACCCCCCTGCCTGAAGCCAGCCAGTCCCGCACTCCTTTGTCTCCAGCCCTGCCAACCCATGCCACACCCCCCTTGTGGCCCTGCTTGAAGCCAGCCAGCCCACCCCACACTTCCTGTCTCCAGCCTGCCCCACATGCCTTGCCCAGTCTGCAGCCAGACCCTACCTCCAGCCACTTCCCCCTC
>NW_027426493.1:0-1993 GCF_003597395.2 Chelonoidis abingdonii
TCCGGCGCCACGTGAAAGGGCGCGAGAAGGCGGCCGGCCTGCTCCGGACCGAGCTGCAGCTGCAGGAGCAGCTGGCCCGTGGCACAGCCGATGTCGCTCGCAAGGTGCTGGCCCTGGGCCGGCCGGTGGAGATCGTCTCGCTGGAGGCCCTGATCACCCAGCGGCTCAGCCAGCTCCGAGGCTTCCACTGGGAGCCCCTTGGGGGGCCGCACCCCCGGCTGGTCGTCCGCGCCGATCTCCAGAACCTGAGCAGCCTCTTCCAGCTGGACCTGGGCGAGGCCGAGCCCAAGGGCCGAGGGGAGGACAGGGCCCAGCATGACGCCCCTTCCCTGGAGCCACCGGCCCCTTCCTCGGAGCCACAGGCCTCTGTCCCAGAGCCATCGGCTGCTGCCCCAGAGCTGCCGGCCCCTGCCCCAGATCCACTGTCATGCCAGCCGCCCCCCATCGCCCGCTTCTTCTGCAACTTCTCGGTGCGGATCCCCGGGGATAAGCATCGGCCCCGGGTCACGGGGCTTTGCCCCCTGGGCTCCAGGGAGCTGCTCCTGGCCGACGAGGAGAACCGCAGCCTCAAACGCTTCTCGCTGCAGGGGGACTTCCGGGGCGCCGTCCCGGTGCATGGCGACGCGGCCCCCTGCAGCGTGGCGGCCGTGGGCAGCAGAGTGGCCTACACCGCCGGCTCCCGGCTCTACCTGGCGGAGCAGGATGGCACCCTGATCTGGCAGAAGGCCCTGCGCCCCACCCAGGCCAGCCATGCTGTCACGCCGGCGGCGGAGGGGGGCGAGGCCGTGGCGGTGAGCGTGGCAGGGCACATGGAGGTCTATGACGCCCGGGGAGAGCTGGTGGAGAAGATTTTCCCGGACGGGCATGACCATCTGGCCATGGTGTTCGTGGCCAGCCGGTGCGGGCGCTATGTGGCCTCAGACTGGCACCGGCGCAGCTTGGTGGCGTTTGATGGACATGGGCATCTGCTGGTGGAGCTGGGCGAGGAGCGGCTGGAGCGGTGCCAGCCAGGAGCCGTCTGCATCGACGACAGGGGCCATTTCTACGTGGTCCTGCGGGAGCTGAGCAAGGTGATGGTGTTTGGGCCGGGCGGGGAGACGCTGGGGCCCTTCCTCACCCCCCGCCACGGCATCCAGCGAGCCCGGGTGGCCACCGTCACCGGGGACGGGCACTTCGCCATGGCGCTGAGCGACGGCACCGTCCACGTCTTCCGCATCCAGTGCCCGAGTCAGTGAGCGGGGGGAGCCCGGGGATGGGGGAACTGAGAAGAGAGTGTGTGTTTGTGTGTGTGTCAGTGCATGCATTAGTGTGTCTGTGTGATCTGTGAATGGGAGTATTTGAGGAGAGTCTGTGTGTCTGCAATGAGTGTTAGTGGCGGTGTGAGCACACACGTGTTAATGTGCACTGAGTGTGTGCCCACGTGTGCAGTGGTTGTGGCTGAGTGTGCGAGGGATTGCGCTGTTGTGCGCATGCTGGGCTCAGCCTGGCATTTTTCTGGGCAGGGTCCCAGGAAAGGGGGGGGGCAGACCCCATCCCTGCCCCCTCAGCCCAGCCCACACTCTCCACCCCCTGGCTCCTCATGCCCCCCCATGTCGTCCAGGGCAAACCCCCCAAGGCTATCAGGGAAAACCCCCAAACACAGGGACACCCCTCCCCGCGAGGGCTGGGATCCTGGCACCCACCCCCTGGTGCCCTGAAGCGGTGGCATCTGAGTGGGGCTGGGTGTGAGGGGCTTGGAGTGGGGCAGGAGGAGTTGTGTCGCTGTGGCTGGGTTTCGGAGGGGGGCACCGGTGGCGGCCAGGGGACCCGGGGGTGGGGGCTGTCTGTCTGTCCGAGCCGCCCTGTATCTCGCGGGTGTAAAACCAGAAGGACTCACCAATAAAGAGATGGATTTTATTCTACAGCTGCTGACTCTGTGCTGGGGACGGGCAGGGGGCCAGCAGGGGGCAGGAGATCAGTTAGGGGGCTGGGATCAGGCCCCAAGGGGGCAGGG
>NW_027426494.1:0-2891 GCF_003597395.2 Chelonoidis abingdonii
GGGTGTATGAGGGGGCTCAGGGTTGGGGTGCAGGAGTGGTGCAGGGTGTATGAGGGGGCTCAGGGCAGGGGGTTGGGGTGCAGGGTATATGAGGGGGCTCAGGGTGGGGTGCAGGAGTGGTGCAGGGTGTACAAGGGGGCTCAGGGCAGGGGTTGGAGTGCAGGAGAGGTGCAGAGTGTATGAGGGGGCTCAGGGTTGGGGTGCAGGAGTGGTACAGGGTGTACGAGGGGGCTCAGGGCAAGGGTTGGGGTGCAGGGTGTATGAGAGGGCTCAGGGTTGGGGTGCAGGGTGTACGAAGGGTTTCAGGGCAGGGGTTGGGGAGCAGGAGGGGTGCAGGGTGTATGAGGGGGCTCAGGGTTGGGGTGCAGGAGGGGTGCAGGGTGTATGAGGGGGCTCAGGGTTGGGGTGCAGGAGCAGTGCAGGGTGTATGAAGGTGCTCAGGGTTAGGGTGCAGGAGTGGTGCAGGGTGTATGATGGGGCTCAAGGTTGGGGTGCAGGAGAGGTGCAGGGTGTATGAGGGGACTCGGTTGGGATGCAGGAGTGGTGCAGGGTGTATGAGGGGGCTCAGGGCAAGGGTTGGGGTGCAGGAGGGGTGTGGGATTTATAAGGGAGCTTGGCAGGGGTGCAGGGTGTACGAGGGGGCTCAGGGCAAGGGTTGGGGTGCAGGAGTGGTGCAGGGTGTATGAGGGGGCTCGGTTGGGGTGCAGGAGGGTTGTGGGGTGTATGAGGGGGCTCAGTTGGGGTGCAGGAGTGGTGCAGAGTGTATGAGGGGGCTCAGGGCAAGGGTTGGGGTGCAGGAGAGGTGCAGGGTGTATGAGGGGGCTCGGCTGGGGTGCAGGAGGGGTACAGGGTGTATGAGGGGGCTCAGGGCAAAGGTTGGGGTGCAGGAGGTGTGTGGGATTGGTGAGGGGGCTCGGCAGGGGTGCAGGGTGTACAAGGGGGCTCAGGGCACGGGTTGGGTGCAGGGGAGGTGCAGGGTACAGGCAGGGAGTTGGGGGGTGGGGTGCAGGAGGGTTTTGGGCTCCAGCACGACGCCGCTTACCTAAAGTGGCTCCGGGGTTGCAGCGGCCTGCACCGGGGCCAGGCCAGACTCCATGCCCGCCCGCCCTGTCCTTGGCCCCGTGCCGCTCCAGGAAGCGCTGCAGCCCCGGGGGGGCGAAGGGATCCGTATGCACTGTCCTTGCTGTGCCTCCAGGTACCTCCCCTGAAGCTCCCATTGGTTGTGGTTCCCTGTTCCCAGCCAATGGGAGCTGTGGGGGGCAGAGCCTGGAGCCAAGGGCAATGCATGGAGCCCCCTGCCTGGGGGCCGCAGGGAAGTGGTGCCGGCCGCTTCTGAGAGTGGCGCGGGACCCACGGAGCATGGGGGGCAATCCCGCGGGCCGGATCCAAAGCCCTGAGAGGCCGGATCTGGCCTGCAGGCCGTAGTTTGCCCACCCCTGAGTTAAGCCAACAAGGGGGAGAGTGATTGTAACCTGGGCTCATTCCAAGTGCCCAGGTTCTCTCCTGCCAGGAGTTGTTCTAAGCAGAGGTCAGTAACCCAGCTGTGACAGCATGGGAATTTTCTGTAAATATTTTCTCTGAGTGCTGTGTGCTCCCTGGGTTCCCCTACGTGCTGCATTGTTAACAAGATGGGGGGAAAGACTCTTTATTTCAGGTGTGAATGGGACCTAGCTGTCTCGGGCTTGGGGGCCTGGATCAATGGAGAGTCCATGAAGACAATGGCAAATCCAGGCACTGGGGCATCTGGTTCCAAAGCGGGGGCAATAGCACCGATTCTGTGAATTGGTGACGGAGGTGGGATGCTGAATGCCCAAGTTGCATTTTGCAGTCAGTGACTTGCAGCAGTAAAACAAGGCTTGACAGAGGAAACAGCAAGAACATGGCAAATAACCCCCTTCCTAACGGACATCACAAACCTGTGCAGGGGGAGAGAGTTAGGTATTGGGGCTCTCAACAAGGTGCAGCTCACTGAGAAGGATGAGCAGTCTAAGCAGCGGGTTTCAGGCCCAAGCAGGGCTCCAAGGAGGACTGAGAGTGACCAAGATGGCAGCAGTAGGGCATCCTCCAGACCACGTTCCCTGTCCAGCGGGGGGTCTTCACAACCCGGCTTCTCATCGACAGATCTGAGCTGGGTAGAGTTGGAGCTGAAGCCAAGGAGCTAGAAGATTGGAAGGAGCAGTAATAGCATGAGGCGAAGCAGCGGAAGTGTGAAGCGGAGGGGCAAGAGCCCCCCCCCCCCGAGGGGGAAGTGGGGAAGGACCAATTCTGCAGGGAACCTAGATACTAGATTGTTGTCCCAGTTTAAGAGCGAGAGGGATATAGATGTGACCTCACTGCCCTTGGGGGAAGGCCTGTGGTTGGAACCAGATTCACCTTGCGGACCAGCTCTGCTGACTCACCCCCTTTCTTGGCCCCAGAGCCAGAGAGGTGCACAGCTAGAGGGACGGAGTGGACACTGGGTACTGTGGACTGTTTAAAAGTGCTCTGCTGTCAGTTTGAGCTGACCCCGAAGGTGTGGAGGAAGAGGTTTCGGGGTATGCAAAAGACCCTGGGTGTGACCTGCATGGAAGTCACCATGCTGCTTGGAGAATCTCTCCACAAATAGGGTAAGGGTGCCAGGATCACTGCGCTGGCACATCTGTATAACCTGGGTGGGCCAGAGCAGCTGTGAGATCTGTCCTTGGGACCTGACAATGCGGTTAATGGACAGGAAGCCCAAAGACCTGTGGAGGGCTGTGACGATGTGGTTCTGGCGGGACCCAACTGAGAGTGCCAAATCAGGACCAATTGCTCAAACAGGGCAGTCACAGCCCAAGGCTGTGGTTTTTCCACCTCTAAGGCAAACCAAACCAGCCAGACAAAAATGACTTCGGTTTCACCCCACTGGCCAA
>NW_027426495.1:0-1360 GCF_003597395.2 Chelonoidis abingdonii
CCTTAAAAACCTCTAAGGAAGGAGATGCCACTACCTCCCTAGATAACCCTACATAAATAGTTAAGTCCAAAGCTGACTGCTAAGAGTTACAAAGGGATCTCACACAACCAGGTGATTAGGCAACAAAATGGCAGATGAAATTCATTGTTGATAAATGCAAAGAATTGCACATTGGAAAACTTAATCCCAACTGTACGTACAAAACGATGGAGTTAGCTGTTACCACTCAAGAAAAATCTTGGAGTCGTCATGGATAGTTCTCTGAAAACATCTGCTCAGTGTGCAGCAGCAGGCAAAAAAGCTAACAATGTTAGGAACCATTTGGAAAGGGATAGATAATAAGACAGAAAATATCATAATGCCACCATATAAATCCATATAGTATGCCCATACCTTGAATACTGCATGCAGTTCTAGTCACCCCATTTAAAAAAAAAACAACCATATATTATAACTGGAAAAGGTGCAGAGAAGAGCATCAAAAATTATTAGGGATATGGAACAGCTTTCATACAAGGAGAGATTAATAATACTGGGACTGTTCAGTTTAGAAAAGATATGACTAAGGCTGCGCTGCCCTGAAGATAAGGGCACCCCACAGATTTGGGTCACTATAGACTCTGGTTGCTAGACTTCACGGGCCCGAAGATGAGGAGCCACTGTCACTGAAAAGGGGTGATCCCCATTTTCCTCCTCCTGATGGCCTGATACCCCATGGCATCCTCTGAAAGGGAATGTCAGAATAATAGGGGATCATGTAATTAAAAAACACACAAGGGAGCTGAATTAAGGTTGCATGGGCACCCTGAATTCTGGCATTTCCTAACTTTTATGTGTAATTTTTAGGTTTTTAAAAAAAACCAAACTGAAAAAACAGAAATTCCTGTATGTGACGTCATATTGACACCTACATGAGTCAACTGCAGGGTTGGAACCTTTAGATCAGGAGTAATCAAATATTTTTTCTCAAGATCCAAATTTCTTGGTAAAAGTATAGTCAAGGTCCAGACTGCAGAGAAATATTTTTCACATCTCAGTAACAATAATGATAATAATTAGAGCTGTCAAGAGATTAAAAAAAATTAATTGCGATTAATCACACTGTTAAACAATGATAGAATACCATTCATGTAAATGTTTTTGGATGTTTTCTACATTTTCATATATATTGATTTCAGTTACAACACAGAATACAAAGTGTACAGTGCTCACTTTATATTTATTTTTGATTACAAGTATTTTCACTGTAAAAGAGCAAAAGAAATAGTATTTTTCACAATGCTCCTAATACAAGTACTGTAGTGCAATCTCTTTATCATGAAAATTGAACTTACACATGTAGAATTATGTACAAAAAAAC
>NW_027426496.1:0-1070 GCF_003597395.2 Chelonoidis abingdonii
TACGGGATTATTCCGATTTTACATAAACCGGTTTTGTAAAACAGATTGTATAAAGTCGAGTGCACGCGGCCACACTAAGCACACTAATTCGGTAGTGTGCGTCCATGGTCCGAGGCTAGCGTCAATTTCTGGAGCGTTGCACTGTGGGTAGCTATTCCGTAGCTATCCCATAGTTCCCGCAGTCTCCCCCGCCCCTTGGAATTCTTGGTTGAGATCCCAGTGCCTGATGGGGCAAAAATCATTGTCGTGCGTGGTTCTGGATAAATGTCGTCAGTCATTCCTTCCTCCGGGAAAGCAATAGCAGACAATCATTTTGCGCCCTTTTTCCCTGGATTGGTCTGGCAGACGCCATAGCACGGCAACCATGGAGCCCGTTCAGCTTTTTTTTACTGTCGCCATATGTGTACTGCGTGCCACTGACAGAGGCGATACTGCAGCGCTACACAGCAGCGTTCATTTGCTTTTGCATGATAGCAGAGTCGGTTATCAGTCGTTCTGTACCGTCTGCTGCCATTGTAAATTGGCAATGAGATGATGATTGTTTGTCGTTCTGTACCGTCTGCTGCTATCATGGGTGCCCCTGGCTGAGGTCAGCCGGGGGCGCAAAGGCAAAAATGGGAATGAATCCCCGAGTCAATCCCTCCTTTATGGTATCAAAAATAGTCAGTCCTGCCTAGAATATGGGGCAAGTGTACTAGAGAACCAGTGTATCAGAGAAGCAGAGAGCACAGTTGCTCCGTGTCAGATCCTGCAGAAATGATGAGCTGCATGCCATTCACGGGGGGTGCCCCTGCAACAACCCCACCAGTTGCTTCCCTCCTCCCCAACCTTCCTGGGTTATCGTGGCAGTGTCCCCCCCATTTGTGTCATGAAGTTATAAAGAATGCAGGAATAAGAAACAGTGACTTGTTAGTGAGATAAAATGAGGGGGAGGCACCCTCCAGCTGCTATGACAGTCCAGGCAGGACATTAAGCGGTGTGGGAGAGAGGAGCCCAGCATCTCACTGCTATGATAGTCCAGACAGTATAGAATCTTCTCTTTATACATGAAAGGGAGGGGGCTGATTGAG
>NW_027426497.1:0-2062 GCF_003597395.2 Chelonoidis abingdonii
TTTTTTCATGCAATTACAAGTTTGGTTGAGAAAGGTAACGGTGCTGATGTGATATCTCTAACATAAAATTTTTCCTATCCATCCACACAGCTAAAGCTCTTGCCCAGCCATCATCTCATATCTTGGTTACCACAGTATTTTCTCTGGTCCTGACAAATGCAATCTGGCCTCGCTGAGATCCATTCAGAAAACTGTTGCAAAGATCATTTTCCTACGCATAGCTTTGATCATGTCTTGAATCCTCACTTTGCATCAGTCCACTGGCTCCCTCTTCTCTATCCTATCAAACATAAACTATTTTTGTTAATCTTCAAAGCCCTTCACAGCCTATTCCCACCCTACCTTCATCTCTCATTCAGTACAGAAAGGTTGACTCTTGTCTTCAATCAGTCCATCATGTCAACCTCCTTCCCCAACTTAATAAATTTTCAAACAAGCACCTCCCCCCATGATGTCTCTCACACCTGGAGAAGCTAGCTTTGGCAGTATCAGCAGTGGTACAGGCTAGCCATCCTGAGTACATGCCAAGGGTCTCAAATGGGCATGTAATCGAGTTGACTGGCTCATCCTACAGCTCATGCAGCTGTGGCTATATTCTATTTTTAATGCACTCGCTCAATGAGAGCTAGCATGAGTATGTTTACTTGTGTTGCCCTGGATTTGAGGGGTATTTGTACCCCAGGATTTGATCAAGCTAACTGCAACCATATTATATGTATTCAGCCACCAGGAATTAATAAATAGAACACCACATAGTTAAGGGTTAAATTGAAAGCAGGCTTTTAAAAGCAAGATCAAAATTAACTGGCAGTTTCTGCTAATCAGAATGGGAGGAGAGGAAAGAAAAGTCAACAACAGACTGAAAACCTTGGTGGATGAAAATCTTGGATTTGTGCACCTTTGATATAGAAGTTTATGATGTTAGGAATGTTTGTTGATAAGTAGTTCATTGAAAGTTAAGAAAAGTGCTGATTGAGTAGGGGTCACTATGACCTATGAATTTTATAGAAGTTAGTTATACAAGACTAGCTAATGCAGCATACCTTAGAGCAGTCCTCTGAAGCCATCTTAAGAGATGTTTTTCCTGATGCCTTTTCTCCCCAGCAGGTGAGCAACTGGCCCCTGTGAACCTATTAATTACTCAACACTGTTCCAGATTTTAGGTAAATATTTGGCATGTTCTAAACCTATTTTTTATGTCTGTGTGTGTTTAAATCTAATAAACTGCAGTATTAGATAGAGACGCTTACTTGCATTAATCTTTTATCAGACAGAATTGCTGTGTTCCCATTGATTTATTCCTGACACCGCCTGGAGCGAAACAGTTCAGTTACTACTGCTGTGGGTTCTGAAAAACTCTGGGTAGCAGTTGAGCTGGGAATCACACCCCCAGCTCAAAGTGTAGACATACCCATTGTTTCCTTGTATTTTCCTGTTGGTCTGGCTGTATCTCTCTGTTGTCTCTGATCTTATACTTAGATTGTAAGTTCTTTGGGGCAGGGACTGTCTTTGTTTGCTGTCCATATAGCGCCTAGCACAATGGTCTGTAAGGCATCTGAGTTGGTACAGCACAACTTTTTGATTAAAAATTAGAATGATACAAATTATCATGGCACATTAAATGGATTAAAAACTGTCTGACAGGTCTCAAAATGTAAAATATATGCTCTAGTTCAAACAAGAGTTAATTCAGGGAAGTGCTATGGCTTGTGTTAAATAGGAGGTCAGACAGCATTACTATAGCAAACCTTTTTGGTCCTGTAACCTATGACTAGGGTTGACAACTTTCTAATTGCACCAAACGGAACACTCCTTTCCCGCCCCTTCCCCAAGGTCCCACCCCTTTTCACTCCATCCCCCCTCCCTCCATTGCTTGCTCTCCCCCACTCTCACTCACTTTCACCAGGCTGTGGCAGGGGTTTGGGGTGCAGGAGGGGGGTAAGGACTCCAGCTAGAGGTGCAGGCTCTGGATTGGGGCCAGGGATGAGGGGTTTGGGGTGCAGATGTGGGCTCTGGGTGTGGGCTCCAGGTGGGGTAACAAATGAGGGGTTCTGGGCTGGGG
>NW_027426498.1:0-2041 GCF_003597395.2 Chelonoidis abingdonii
TCACTGAGGTGAGCAAATCTGCCAATAAGCGCAGGACCCACCAAGGTAGAGGAGGAACTTTGTCACAACAGCTACAGGGTTCCTTTGCCTGCCATGACTCAACATCAGCCCTTCTCTCCCTCTTTTTTGTCACTGTGCTAGTTCATGTTCCAGGAAGAGGAGGGCTATGACCAGGCCTGTACATTCCACATGCTACCAAGGCCAGTCATCTATGTATTCCTTATGGCCTCCACATCATTCTCATGCTGGTAGAGTGGTTGTGAGTAGCCCAGATGGGGAGCTACAACAGCAAAGCATTGTGAGGTACTTAAGGTGATGGGAAAGACCCTCACTCATCTGGACTGCACTCTGAACTGTGACAGCCAGACAGATATGGATGTCTGTGAGGGCCATTTCTAGCAGTGCCATTCCTTTCTGTCTTATGCCCACACTGAAAGCACGTGAGCAGCTTAACAGTTAAATTTTTATCACTGAGAGTAATTAACCATTGGAACAACCAGGGTTCATGCTAGATTCTCCATCGCTAACAATTTTTAAATCAAGATTGGATATTTTACTATAAGATCTGCTATAGGAATTATTCTGAGAACGCTATATGCTTATGTTATAATGGTGCTCAGACTAGATGGCCTTGGAATCTATAACACACTGCTTTTAGAAAGAGCTAAAACATTATATCAGTCCTGGCCTTGGACAAAGGTGAGAGATTCAGTGTGACCCCAAGCTTAGCCACGGAAGCAAATAAAAGCTACTGAATATGGAAACTGATGACGACTCCAAAAAAGTCTTGGGAAAAATTTCATGGAAAAATTCTGACATTTCTGGGAGGAGGAGTAGATATGCTGGAGGGTAAGGATATGATAGAGAGGGACCTAGAGAAATTAGAGGATTGGGCCAAAAGAAACCTGATGAGGTTGAACAAGGACAACTGCAGAGTCCTGCACTTAGGACGGAAGAATCCCATTCACTGTTACAGACTAGGGACCGAATGGCTAGGAAGCAGTTCTGCAGAAAAGGACCTAGGTAGGGGTTACGTGAACGAGAGCTGTTGTAGAGTCAACAGTGTGCCCTTGTTGCCAAGAAGGCTAATGGCATTTTTGGGCTGTATAAGTAGGCGGCATTGCCACAGATAAGGACTGATATTCCCCTCTATTTGACATTGGTGAGGACTCATTGGAGTACTTGTGTCAGTTTTGGGCCCACACTACAAGAATGGTGGAAATTGGCAAGAGTCGCGTGAGGGCAACAGAATGATTGGGGGCTGGAGCAAATGATTATGAGGAGGCTGAGGGAACTGGGATTGTTTAGTCTGCAAAAGAAGAATGAGGGGGGATTTGATAGCTGTTTCAACGTACTGAACGGGGGTTCCAAAGAGAATGGATCTAGCTGTTGTCAGTGGTACTGTGATAGAACAAGGAGTAATGGGTCTCAAGTTGCAGTGGGGGAGGTTTAGTGGTTTGGATAATAGGAGGGTGGTGAAGCATGGAAATGGGTTACCTAGGGAGGTGGTGGAATTCTTTCTTAGAAGGTTTTTAAGGTCAGAGGCTTGATAAGCCTGGCTGAGATGATTTAGTTGGTAATATGGTCCTGCTTTGAGCAGGTGGTGGACAGGTGATCTTCTGAGGTCTTCCAACCTGATATTCTATGATTCTAGAGTTTGTTTTCGTTCCAAATCAAAACAAACCAAAAATTTGACATTTCTGCAACAATTTTTCACACAGTAATAAATAAATAATAAATAATTTTGGTAATAATATTCCATTTGCTAAAATTGAATGTTTTGTAACCATTTGACTTTTTAAAATTTTTATATTACAATTTATTAAATGCATTTAAACATTGAAGTGAAAAGTCCATTTGAAAACAAAACATCAAACAACTTTTTGGTCTGTTTCAACCTTAATGCACTGATTTTTTAATTAAATTTATTCAATTAAATTTATCAAAATTGACATGTTTTCTGTGAAAGATTGAATTTCAAGTATGGGTTCTCTGATGCTAAACTTAAGTGTGGGAAAGTTTATCGACGTTGCTCAGAAAG
>NW_027426499.1:0-1649 GCF_003597395.2 Chelonoidis abingdonii
GGGGGGGAGCTATTTTGACACAGTAGGTAGGATGGCATTTATGCCCAAGTGGTATTATGATAGAGCATATCTTCCATAGTTCAACTTTTCTAAGTAGGCCTTTTGAAGATTGTTTGTTAAAACAACAAAACACAATTGGAAGAAAAGCTGTCATGTAAATATACACCCAGATTTTCAAAAGCATATGCATAAATGTTCATGCACAGGTTGTTCTAAAAAAAAAACAAAAAAACCACCTTTGGTCACACCCTATAATAATTATGCAGCAGTTTAATAATACCATTGGATTGAACATTCAACGTTTTATTCATGATTTTGGTATTGAGATTAGTGATGGTGCTTTAATCAATAAGCACATTTTCTTTTTAGTCGACACTGTAATGTACTCTAAAGAAGGAAGCATTCTTTGTGATAACAAAGTATTAGTCAGAAGTACAACTGATTTTTCTTAGACCTGCTCAGCTCTAATAACAATGTCCTGCCATTTATAGTTGTACTTCTTTCCAACCAGGTACTATTATATTGTGGTAACTGTATCTGAAACGCTCTCTGATTTTGTGCTGTATGAGGGCCTTGCTAAGATTTTGACAAGTGGCTTTCAATAGTTGAGGTTTTGTAACTCTCAGTCCCCATTCCTATAGTTGCTGCTAATCCATGAAGTTGTTGGTTTTCTAGTTTGTAAAATGGAAGTTTTGTGAAAGCTGACATGAAGTAGGGGAAGGGGATTATTTGGAGCAACTTTGCTAATAAATAATTGTAATGTAGCATACATTTCCTATTGTCATGTAAGTGTTTGTAGGATCAAGAACTAAATCCCTAGTTAAATAATGACACAAATTATGAAGGACAAAATGTGCAAAATAACCAAACGGAATTAAAAGTATGAGCATGAGCAAACTAGAATTTTAAAGAACAAATCAGGCCAAACTTCATTGCTGCTTTGATAAAATTACAAAATTAGTGGTTGAAGGGAACACAGTAGGTCTAATATCTGAATTTTAGTAAAACATTTTATATATTCTTGCTTGCTGAATTTGATTTGCTTAGACATGATTGCTATTCCATGGATGATATGCTGGCTAATGGATGACAAACAAAGACTACTGAAATTGACAATGTCCTCAATTGGGGAGAAAGTATCTAGTGTGGTGACACAAGGGTCAGTATTACATATAGTTTTATGTGGTCTGGAAGAGGGAGTTAACAGTGTGCTGATTAAATTTGCAGAAAATAATGGATTGGGAGTAGCATGAACTCAAGTTAGGGCCAAAGGCAAAGGGAACTAAAACTGAATTTTTTCTTCTTTTGTTTTTATCTGAATATAATAAAAACACACCTATAGAAGGCTGTAGGCACCCCAACCACATAATACAACAAAACACTAACATCATTAAAATAATTGTTCCAAAGAAACTCTGCCAGCCTGTCCCATACAAAAAAGCTCCTTTTCCACCCCTTCATCATTCCAGGAAGCTTACCCTTGTCAAAAACCCTATGAAACATGATTTTGCAGTATGCGCAGAAGGTCATCAGGTTCAGGCGGTTACCAGCCAAGGGTTGGAGCAAGTTCCAGAGCCTCAGATCTCTCTGAGAATGCCTTTCCGTCAATCCTCTTTTTTTTTTTTTTTTTTTTTTTTTTTTTTTTTTTT
>NW_027426500.1:0-1359 GCF_003597395.2 Chelonoidis abingdonii
CACACACACACACACAATCTAGCAGATCTTCTTGTTCAAAGAGCTCTTTCAATTATCAGGGTAACGTATTCCATTTCTGAAGTAACTTATGAGGCTGGCTCAGCATATTTGACTTTTGCCTTTGAATAAGAAGGTAATTGACTGTGTTCTGTTAACCCCCTACCCCAGTAAGGCATCATGGGAATGATTGGGCTTCTTGTAACAAATTTCTGATGAAATGTGCAGCAAATATCCTTTTAGCCTATTCTGCTCTTTTTACAAATCAAAGGTAAAATGTAACTGTGAAGAGAGTAGGGAATATCCTGCCTAGCTTTCAACTTAATACCATCACAGATCAAATTAACATTTAGCACTGTATCCACAGCTACCTGTGGGATGCCTCCTTCAGCAGTTGTCTGTGTGCAGCCATTCTGATACATTGGGAAAATTACTTTAACTGCTCCATGCCTCAGTTTACCCATCTGTAATGTTGTCAGTAGCACACACCTGCCTCTCAGGGGTGTTAGAGAGACAAGGTGGGTAAGGTAATATCTTTTAATGAACCAACATCTGCTGGTGAAAGAGACACACTTTCAAGCTTCACAGAACGGGAAAAAATCATGAGAGTGTCACAGCTAAACACAAGGTGCGACAGATTGTGATGTTGCAGGAGACTGGTTAAAGTGGAGTGGGCCATTAATACCTCTGCAGTCTTAGGGCAAAGGAGGGTTAGCGGGTTACAGATTGTTGTAATGAGAAATAAAGCTAGTGTCATCGTTGAGCCTGTGATTTTTGGTGTCTAGTGGAGTTAGGGATTTAGAGTCCTAGGCCCATCTTTTTGAAGGGGTGGTGAAGGTTTTCTTTGAGAATGAGGACAGAGGGGTCTAATGTGGAGGAATCATAGAATCATAGAATATCAGGGTTGGAAGGGACCTCAGGAGGTCATCTACAGGGCCACCTGGGGGGGGGCAAGTGGGGCAATTTGCCCCAGACCCCGCAGGGCCCCTCACGAGAGTTTTTCGGGGCCCCTGGAGCCTTCACTCACTCCGGGGGCCCCGGAAAATTCTTGCGGGCCCCGGGGCCCCGGAGCTTCTTCTGCTCAGGGTCTTTGATGGCAATTCAGCAGCGGGAGAGTCCTTCCACTCCGGGACCCACCACTGAAGTGCCCTGAAGACCCGCGGCAGGGGGGTCCTTCCGCCCTGGGACCCGCTGCCAAAGACCCCAGCCCCCTGAGTCCTCTGGGCGGCCCTGGTCGTCTAGTCCAACCCCCTGCTCAAAGCAGGACCAATCCCCAACTAAATCATCCCAGCCAGGACTTTGTCAAGCCTGATCTTAAAAACCTCTAAGGAAGGAGATTCCACCACCTCCCTAGGTAACCCA
>NW_027426501.1:0-1037 GCF_003597395.2 Chelonoidis abingdonii
TGCATGCATGCCTAGATGTGGAATAGTGCATTGATGTGGTCTCTCACATCGTGGTAATCAGCCTCCGTGATCTCTTCAAAAGTCTCATCCAGAACGTGGGGAATATGCCTGCGCAGGTTTATCGGGAGAGCCACCATGTTCCTTGTCCCAATCAGACTAACATGTCTGTGCCACTGTGCTGCGAGGGGTGGAGGGACCATTGCTGCACACAGGCAAGCTGCACATGGCCCAGGACGGAAGCCACATTGTAGTAGAAGATCTTCCCTTGCTTCCTCGTTCACCCTCAGCAGTGAGAGTTCTTCCAGGATGGAATCCTGTGGCAAAAGTTGGGACAGTGTTCGGTATAGGGGCCCCATGCAGCTGTTGGCTCTCCCCAAGGCACAGAACCCCAGACAACAGTACAGCCATGAAACAATCAGTCCCCCTTGACCCTGTGCTTGCTCACTATTCTGGGGCTCCCATGGATTATGTGCGCTTGCTCTGGGACAGGCAAATTATGGTATTGTGTGAACTGTGCTTGCCCTTCTTAAGTGTGGGGGGAATCATTGCTCTGTCTAGTGTGTACAGTGCTGCCTTTGTTAAGTGTTGCATTTTGCCTTTACAGGTGCAACCTTGAGATCCCAGCCGTTGTCGTTATCACCGGCTGAGAGATTGCGAAGACTCAGGAAGAAGCCATGTAAAAGCCAAGAATACATTTTTTTTTATTGGAGATATACCTATCTCCTAGAACTGGAAGGGACCTCAAAAGGTCATCGAGTCCAGCCCCCTGCCTTTACTAGCAAGACCAAGTACTGATTTTTGCCCCAGAACCCTCAGTGGTCCCCTCAAGGATTGAGCTCACAACCCTGGGTTTAACAGGCTAATGCTCAAGCCATTGAGCTATGATACTAGAAGTAATGCAGCAGTCTGTGAACATGAATCTAAAGGCACAGGAGTGGAAGAAGAGTAAAAGGAGGATATGCCAGAAGAATGAGGATCGCCAGCAGCAAAGCTTGGATCAGCTCATAAGCACCATGGAGTGGCAAGCAGACTCTATC
>NW_027426502.1:0-1006 GCF_003597395.2 Chelonoidis abingdonii
AAGCACTGGAATAAATTGCCTAGGGAGGTTGTGGAATCTCCACCACTGGAGATTTTTAAAAGCAGGTTCGACAAACTCCTGTCGGGGCTGGTCTAGATAATTCTGAGTCCTACCTCGGTGCAGGGGCTGAACTAGATGATGTATCAAGATCCCTTCCAGTCAGGGCCAGCTTTAGAAAGCGCGGGGTCCAATTCGTGGGGCTTCTACTCACCAGGCGGTGCTCTGAATTTTCAGTGGCATTTTGGATTGCCAAGCTCTGGCCAGGGTTGTGGGGCCGTGGGGCTGGCTGTGGGAGTGGGGACCTCTTGGGGGGGCCCAAATCGGGGGGATCGGCCTAAAGCCGGCCCTGCTGTGCAGTCCTACATTTCTGTGATTCTATGAATAGCTCTCCTTCCCTGCCAAGCAGAGTATCTACACTTTCCTTCATCTTTCTTTCTCCTAATGTATTTAAAGAACCTCTTCATATTGATTTTTATGTCTCTTGCTACGTGTAACTCATTTTGTGCTTTAGCCTTTCTGGTTTTGTCCTTACGTGCTTGAGGTATTCTTTTGTACACCTCCTTAGCAATTTGTCTGCTTCCACGTTTTGTAGGATTTCATTTTGTTCAAATCATTAAAGAGTTTCTCATGAAGTCATAGAATCATGGGACGGGAAGGGACCTCGAGGTCACCTAGTCCAGTCCCCTGCATTCATGGCAGGACTTGTATTATCTAGACCATCCCTGACAGGTGTTTGTCCAACTTGCTCTTAACCTGCAATGATGGTGGGTCCACAACCTCCCTGGGCAATTTATTCTGGTGCTTCACCACCCCGGCAGGTAGGGAGTGTTTCCTACTGTCCGACTGTAGTGAGAATGCGTGCGTCCCTCAGATGCAGTTGTGGAGGGCATCACAGAATCCTAGAATATCAGGGTTGGAAGGGACCTCAGGAGGTATCTAGTCCAACCCCCTGCTCAAAGTAGGACCAACCCCAACTAAATCATCCTAGCCAGGGCTTTGTCAAGCC
>NW_027426503.1:0-1169 GCF_003597395.2 Chelonoidis abingdonii
GGGCAGTGTGAGTGCCACTGAAAATCAGCTCGTGTGCCGCCTTCGGAACACGTGCCATAGGTTGCTTACCCCTGAGCTAGCACTTTCATTAGGGAAATCTCCAACTTCTGAGATAATGTTCACCTAAGCATAATAAGACAAATCAGTTTGTTTATTTAAATAAAAAGAAAACATTTTACCACTCAAAGTAGGGTAATAGGATAGTGTCAAGTTAAATAGAACAAAAAAAACCCACCCAAAATTAAACTCAGTTTAGCACAAGTCTTGCACTATAGCATCACAATAATGCTTAACTAAGCTGTGTCACATTGTGACTGACTATTATTACAAGAAAACTGTGAAGTAACTAATGCTACAATTCTTCATTATCAAAACAGTCCCTCCCACTTTGAAAAGCGGAAGATTGCTTTGGTACATGGCATAAGTAACATGGGGAAAAGGCCGAGACTGCCAAGTATTAAGAGTAGATCGTTACTTTAAAAATAACAGATGCTTTTAAAGAAAAAAGCCTGCTGTACCATGCTGTGCACGTGGCTTGCTTGACAAGCACACAATCTGGTTCTTCCTTCCACATACCTACTTCTAATTGTTTTATTGTCCCCTTTATTGGGCTAACACCTGAAGTTAGACTGGAAGCTTTTGGGGGTACAGGAGGTGTCTGGCATATGACTAGGCAACATAAAGAAATGCAAGGTGACAGGGATGAGTAGAAAAGAGGAGAGGGGAATTTTGGACGGGCACGCTGGAAGATTTACACCTGTTGGTGCACGTTCCTCCCCCCCTACCCAAAGGAGGTGCAGTGGGGGCCACGCAAAGAGAAAGGCAAGTAAACTGTACTGGTTCTCAATGGTGTCACTGGAGGGTGTAGCAGCAGCTGAAAATAAGGTCCTGCGAGGGAAGGTGAGACGGCTCCGGGAGGGGCAGCGGAGAAGAGCCCCAGTGCCCAAAGGTCTATTCCCCCCGTGCATATAGATCCAGTTGTTTCCATGGGTATTATCTCATTTTCTACAATCTCCCTTCCCTCTCTCATATATACCCTCCCCTTCATATCCCCTTACCCCCCTCATATCACCCTGTAACCCCCAACCCTCTCTCATATACCCCTCCCCTTCTATCCCCTCTTTCATATCCCCCAGCACCCCGCCCCCTCTCTCATATCCCCCAGCCCC
>NW_027426504.1:0-1348 GCF_003597395.2 Chelonoidis abingdonii
CAATGGCTATTAGCCAGGATGGACAGGGATGATGTCCCTGGCCTCTGTTTGCCAGAAGCTGGGAATGGATCACTTGATGATTACCTGTTCTGTTCATTCCATCTGGGGCACCTGGCATTGGCCACTGTCGGCAGATAGGATACTGGACTAGATAGACCTTTGGTTTGACCCAATATAGCCATTCTTATGTTCTTATGAATCTGAGCTGGTACTTTCACCAGTGAGACACTGCTATTGTACTAAAGCCAGTGGGCAGAAGGTACTTGCCACAGCAGGGAGTTGCTCAGTGCTTTGCTACGCTGAGCCAATGGTGCCCCATCAACATTTTGATGTTTAGAACAGACAGGAGTGTGTAGTGGCATAGTTACAGCTAACCAAATGCAGAACTTCTCTGCTAGCACACCTTTACACCCTGTAGCCCATGGTCAGTTACCTAGTCTTGCCACATGCCATGCATTCAGAAAGTGCACATCAAAAATGTGTTCAAGGATTATTAAAAGCTAGCCGGGTATAGACTGCCCGCTGGGACAGATCATGCGTGACTATAATAATTCTCAGGCATTTAGGACCACTTCAAAAGTGATGCTGTTAATCTCATTTGAAATTAATTCTGATGTCTCAGCCTCCCCAAAATACATCATTGTTCCCTTCCCTACTCTCTCATTAACATTAATGGCAATTGCATGGCTGTCAGAGAGAATACAGTTTAGTACTGACGTAATAGCTATTCCTATGTGTGTTTGCATCTCAGCAATTTAATGCTTTTAAAGTGTAGTTCATGCAGGGCCCTATTGTGTATACCCTATGCACATATTGTAGTCAAACCAGAGTCAGGCTCTTAGGTTTCCAACACGAATTTGAGAGTTTAGAACAAACAGGCATGGTTTTACAAGCCTTCCCATTTACCACTCACAGTTTACCCTTTTAAGCAGTCTTTTGATATTTACATTTTGTGACTTGACTTGGAAACACTCACTCAAGAGTTTATTTACAAAATTATTACCATAACTGTTATCATCTGAGTACTGTCTATGACACAAACATAACTGAACCTTTAATCTCTCTGCAATCACCTACATTAATAGCTCAGCCACCATCTTGATGTCTCTGAACAACACAGAAGGAGAAGTTAACTAATTTACTATATGGGCCACATTCTTGTCTTTGCTCAGGCCCCGCTGCACCAAAGCTTCTGCATCTCCTCATCTGCCATAGAGATCATGAGTGATGTGGAGAAAGTGGATAAGGAAAAGTTATTTACTTATTCCTATAATACAAGAACTAGGGGTCACCAAATGAAATTAATAGGTAGCAGGTTTAAAACAAATAAAAGAAAGTCCTTCTTCAT
>NW_027426505.1:0-1112 GCF_003597395.2 Chelonoidis abingdonii
GGAAGTGACACGGGGGCACACACCTTTGTTTCCGAGGAGGCGGAAGAGCCCATAGAGCAGGAACGCGGCCAGGAACATCCCAATGGCATCCTCCAGGGAGGGGCCCGTGGCACCTGGGGCAGAGGGGGAATGAGACCGAGAGACACTCCCCATTCCACCCCCTGCCCCACACCCCTGCGTTACCCCTCCCCTTTCTCCCCTCTGCCCCCTTCTCCCGAGCCCCCCCCGTCCCTGCACTCCTCTCCCATTGCCCCCTGCCCTGTCCCCACCTGCCACGCACAGCCGGATGCTCCTCCGGGCAGGGGTGGCCAGGGCGGCGTGGGTCACAAGGCAGCTGTAGGTGGCTCCGTGATCGCGGGGCTGGACGGGCGCCAGGCGGGCAAAGCTGCTCAGGCTGTAGGTGCCATCGGGGCCACGCCGGTGCCCTGACTCCCAGGTCTCAGTCACATACTCCAGCAGGTCACCCCCTGCCTCCCCGGGGCCCCGGCGCAGCCAGCTCACTGTCACGTCCAACGGGTAGTAGCCAGAGATCTCACAGACCAGCTCAGCCGGTGTCCCAGGGGCCACCGATAGGGGGTCAGGGCGCAGCGTCACCACAGGGGGCTCTGAGGGGGTGTCATAAACAGATGGTTAAGGGTTAATGTCTCTCTTACCTGTAAAGGGTTAAGAAGCTCAGTGAACCTGGCTGACACCTGACTAGAGGACCAATCGGGGGACAAGATACTTCCAAATCTTGGTGGAGGGAAGTCTTTGTTTGTGCTGTTTGTTTTGTTCGTTGTTCGCTCTTGGGGCTAAGAGGGACCAGACATGCACCTCAGGTTTCTCCAATCTTCCTAAAACCGTCTCTCATGTTCACAATAGTAAGTACTGGCTAGAAAAGGCGGATGAGTCTTATGTTTGTTTTCTTAACTTGTAAATGTGTATTTTGCTGGAAGGATTTTTACCTCTGTTTGCTGTAACTTGGATCTCAGGCTAGGGGTGGGGAAAGTCCCTCTAGTCTATAAGAGCTGAATACACTGTAAACATTTTCCATCCTGCTTTTACAGAGAGAAGTTTTACTTTTTTCTCTCTAATTAAAAGCTCTCTTTTTTAAGAACCTGATTGATTTTTTT
>NW_027426506.1:0-2047 GCF_003597395.2 Chelonoidis abingdonii
GCCCCAAAGGAAGTGAACCTAACAGGTTATGATCAAGTGATCTCTCTCTTGCCATCCATCTCCACCCTCTGACAAACAGAGGCTAGGGACACCATTCTTTACCTATCCTTGGTAATAGCCATTAATGGACTTAACCTCCATGAATGTATCCAGTTCTTTCTTAAACACTGTTATAGTCCCAGCCTTCACAACCTCCTCAGGCAAGGAGTTCCACAAATTGACTGTGCGCTGTGTGAAGAAGAAGTGTGCTCCAGGGAGAGCCTCTCCCCTGAATGTTTCGCAGAGTCTCTGCCTCTGCTTGGCTCCGGTACTGAACCTGAGGAAGTCCTGAGCCTTTTCTTCAGTACCAGCGACTGGGGCAGAGGACATCTCCAGCGTGGCACTCCACACTGAAACTGACGTCCTGGGGGTGCTTTCTCCAAGTGCTGACTCTGATGAAGGGCAGAGGGCTGCCTCCATAAGTAAGCACGTGAGCCTCTGTGTTGCCTTTGTTTGAGCAGGGCTTGATCCCTTTACAAATGGGACATTTGTCACTAATGTGGGATTTTCCCAAATGTTGTAAGCAGGCCAGTGTGGGTCGCTGACTGGCACAGGCTTAGCACAAGTCCAGCAGGACGTAACCCCGGCGAGCTGGGCATCATTCTGGTACTGATGCCAGTACCGAAAGACAAAAAGTGGTCAAAAAAGGCCTAAACCGCAACCCTAGCCCTGAGAACTAGCTAATTTCTAACTGCAGCAGGCTATAGACACACAGGAGTGAGGGACACATTTGTCACAAGCAGCCTGGCATTGCTCTGACAACCATCAGTGGCAGTAAGAAGGAACTGAGAGGGGCAGGGTTGCTCTGGGTGGCAACAGAGGGCTCTTGGGTTCCGCGGAGGGAACATTCTCGGACATTCCCCTGTCACGAGGTGCACACCTGCAGTGCAAGGTGCTTGTGCAAGCAATCAAAGACGAACCTGGAAAGCTGAGGCTCACGGGGAAGGGGAGAGGACATGGAATAATTTACACCAAAAAGGCCAACACCTTGTGGTGCTCAGTGCCACTTGTCAGGGTTTGGCTTCCAGCCCATTGTCAGGGGACTAGGTGGGGCTCAGCTTGTTCCCTTGGTCAAAGGCAGGTTCCTGACTCTCTAGCAGGATTAGGGTCATGGGCGGCGCATCCTGCAGGCTGGGGAAGGCTGTGCCAACCCAAACAGCCCCGCATGGCCCCGCTCACACTTCTTCCCAAAGCCCGGCTAAGTGCTTGCCCTTCCCCCTTGACCCCAGCCCCGGCATGTTGCTCCTCTTCAGGGACTGGGCTGGGGCGACTAGGACTTGGGGTGGTTGGGGCCGCCCAGTGCTTGGGGAAGGAAGAGGGTGGAGGCACTGGGGCTGCCCGGCCCATGCTAGGGGGGAGGCTGCCCTTTGCTTGGGGGCTGCGAGCCACCTGCCCTGCATCTCCTGGCCGACGCAGGGGGCGGTCCCTGAGCTCTAAGCTGCTGTGGGCGCTGGGGATCTTTCAAAGCTCCCGGTTTCCACAGGTGGCAGGGGTACCCAAAGCTCTGAGCCCGGGAACCCTGGAGCTCCAAGCCCCCACAGGCGGGGGGGGAAGGGACCCAGAGCTCGGAGCGGCCCCCGCAGCTGCCCAACCTCTGCAGGCAGCTGTGCTCCCCAGTTTGTCAGGGATGTTTTCAGTACAAGTCAGGGACAGGTCACGGGCTCCAGGGAATTTTTCTTTGTTGCCCGTGACCTGTCTCTGACTTTTACTGAAAATATCCCTGACAAAATCTTCACCTTATCCATGACACACAAACATGCTCCAAGCCTCTCTGCCAATGGCGCTGCTAACACTTTCGTTTTGTAATGTGGGGAGTCAAGTGGGAAATCAAGCATTAACCTCTTGCTGACAAGCCCATCCTGGACTAGAACCTGGGAGTTTACATAAAAGATTTCTGTGGGAATCTATTCTCCAGCTCTGTTGTCATAAATAGATAGCTAAGGGTTAATGTTTCTTTCACCTGTAAAGGGTTAACAAAGGGAACCAAACACCTGACCAGAGGACCAAT
>NW_027426507.1:0-1621 GCF_003597395.2 Chelonoidis abingdonii
GGGGGGGGAGCTTTTTTAAGTATCTGTGAAAGACAGAAGTTTTGTCGACAACTTCACAGTGTAGACAAGCCCCAAGTCACAACATCTCTTTATGCTTCTGTTTCCCCATCTGTACAATGAGGATAAAGTGCTCTGAGATTAACAGATGAAAAGCACATTACATAAGATCTAGGTATTATCACTGTTGCCTAGCCACAGTAGTGTCTCAACTACCAAGCTAAATAACTACTACTTCCAAAATGATCACTAAGACTGTGTCTACTTTCAGTGCTAAAACTTCTGTCGTTCTGGTTTTTTTTTGGTTGTGGAAACCCTCCCACCCCCGCGAGCAACAAAAGTTTTAACGCTGAAAAGCACCAGTATAGAAAGTGCTTTGTTGCTGGGAGCATAAAGCTACCATCGCTTGTTCAGGGTGCTGTGTTTTTTAATAACCGAAGGAGCTCTCCCCCAGCGATAAAGCGTGACTACCCTGCCCATGTCACAGTTCTGCCGTGGCTGCGCTGTAACGTGGGCAGTGTCGAAATACCCTGACACTGGACACCCACATTTCTCTTTATGTTCAAAAAAGTAACACATTCCCTGCCAAAGAACTTCGCTTACAGAGTTAGGGCTGCCCGGGTCAACCTGGTTTCCTACAAAGCACGAGGCTCAGCAAATCTCAGACTTCTGAAAGGAAATGCAGGGAATGTCCTTAACTCTGCCCCCTGTGAGCGATGCCCAGTGCGCCCACCACACACCCTTGGCCCCGTGGGGCGCCCTGCTCCTGCCCAGCCCAGACAGCCACTCAGACTCCCGCCAAAAACCTCTCCCGCTCCCGCACGGCTCTCCCGGAGCCCGGCCTCTGACAGGCACGGCTCGGAGAGCGGCTCCCCCCACAGCACCGCACACGGCGGGCGGGCACCTCAGCGCTCGGCCTCCGCAGCGACACCGGCGGGAAGCTGCGCAACGCCCCCCGCCGCCCTAGGAGCGCCCCGAGTGAGACCCTACCCGCGGGGACGGAGCCGGGCCCGGCTGAGGAAGCGGGGCCCGCCCCGGGGCGACACGCACGGCGGGGGCCCGCGAGGACGCCATGCCGCTGAAGAGGGGAGCGGAGAGCAGTGCAACGGGCCGGGCCTCACATCCACTTCCGGGTCACGGGGCGGGAGGGGGCGTGTGCTTCCGGGTTATATGAGCCTGGCGGGAGGTGCCGGCCGGCCGGCCCGGACGTGGCGCGGGGCATGCTGGGAGGTGTGGTCCCACGGGGCGGCGGCGCAGGTGGGTTTAGGGGCCCGTTTGCTTTTGGCGGGGTCGGGCGCTGGGCGGCCGGGGAGGAGCAGCCCATTAGGCGCTCTGCGGACAGGGGCTGGGGAGCCTGTGCCCGGGGGGCAGCCCCCCCATTGCAGCTGCGCGGGCAGGGGCCGTTCTGCGCGCTGTACCCCCCCCAACGGGCCGGGCCTGAGCGCGGCTGCCGGGCGCTAGGGGGCTGCAAGGGGGGCTGCTCAGCTCGTTAACCTGCCTGCCCCGTGCGCACCGTCCCCGCAGGGCCGGCCAGGCCCCTGCTCAGACCTCCCTTTCCTGCAGCGGCAGCTCGTTAACCTGCCTGCCCCGTGCCAGGCCCCTGCTCAGACCTCCCTTTCCTGCA
>NW_027426508.1:0-4094 GCF_003597395.2 Chelonoidis abingdonii
AGGAGGGGAGGGGGCAAGTTGGGCAATTGGCCCCGGCCCTGCAGGGGCCCCTGGACCCACAAGGATGTCTCTCCCGGGCCCTCCCTTGCTTCCCCCACCCCAAAGAGCTGCAGCAGAGCCAGCAGCTGGGCAGCTCAGCAGTGGGGTATTACCTTGGACACAACGGCATGTCTCCATTGGTCTGTCTGCTTTGGGGCAGGGACAATAACACGTCCTGCTGTATTTATTATTTCAAAGGGCAGTTTGGGATTTTCATTCTCGCACACGGTGCACAAAGCAGGACTCAACCTTTGGCATAAACTAAACAAGCTGCTCACAGATTCTGGCAGCCACAATGTCCATTTGGGTGAGAGCTCAGACCTGCCCCTGTCCCAGAGGAAGAGGGTCATCTGTGTGGGGACTGGACCACTGACCTACCTGCTCCTAATTCCCAAACTTTCAGTAACTCTGTTATCAGTGCCTGTGATTGTAATTTACGCCATAAGAAAAACCACACTGGACTAGACCAAAGACCCATCTAGCTCTGAATCTTGTCTTCTGACAGTAGCCAAAAACAAGTGCCCCAACAACCAGTCAACAAGGCACCACTAGGAGTTGAACCGAGGATCTCCTGTTTACAAAACAGATGCTTTAGCCAGCTAAGCCATGGTGCCTGTGGGTGGCTAAAACCCAGTGTCTGCCCAAAACCCAGTGTCTGCCCACACCTGACTCCCTGCCATCGACATCAGAACCTGACAAGCTTTGTTTGTGTTTGGATTCTGCAAAGCAGAGGAGTGTTTGAGTGAATCTTTGGCTAGGTCTGCACTACAAAGTTGTTTCAGCAGAATTATATTGCTCAAGTGTGTAAAAAACACACAACGCTACCTCAGTCGGCAGCTTGTGGCTGGTGTACACACTGCAATGCCACGTCTGGTGACAAAACTGCCCTGTTTTGCTGACAAAATAAAACAACTTCGATGAGAGGTCTAGAGCTTTTTGCAGCAAACTTAAAGTGACAGAGTAGACGCTGCTAGTGTCTCGTTCATGATATCACATAACTGGCTCCTCTCATAATCTCCTTACGAATGCCTGCCGCGTGAACTGCGCTTCCCGCATCCCTGCTACAGAGGCCATGGGCCCCCGTCAATCTGGCGATCAGGGAATTCTGATCAGCTGAGCATGAGCACCTCTTTGGCAGCCAGTGACAAATCAACATGCCGTGGATGCGCTCTCCCTTCCACACGATGCAGCGCTCCTAGCGAACACGAAGAGACATGCGAGGGACTTGCTCTCCCTGAACCAGTGGGGGGGCCCTACTGCATACCGTTGCGATAGCTAATATGTGACTTCAGCGCCCACTATGCATGAACATGTATGTATCGACCTTCGCTCTTCGAGGGGTAGGAGAGCACTTTTTTTGTTTTTACTTTTCTCACATATGAACAGGGTTACTTGTTACATTATCCACATGAAACGAGTTTTCATTTGTTCCCTATTTTTGGTGCCACTAAGTTAGCTAGTTTTGGGAGGATCTTTTTGAATTCTAATAAATGTCTTCAAGAGACAATCCGCGCTGGTCTGAACCTAAATCTTGAGTAAATTTAAGGTATCACGGCAAAAACGGGAATGCAACACCATCACTGCTTACCCCTCGCTATGTCCTCCAGTCATTTAGAAGAAATTGATAGATTGCCCTAAAGGAACTTGAAACCCCTTGGGGACCACCAACCAAGTACCACCCTCCATTCTGAGAAATGAACCATTAATTCCCCTACCGACCTTTGTTTTTTACCTGTCTTTTTTAACCAGTTTCTCCACAGTCCACTCCACACCAAAAGACTTTCCCTTTAATCATTACGCCATGAGCAGCATACATTTACGTAAAGAGCCTTACCAAAGACTGTGACACAGGAACCTCAAAGTTGTCAAACCAATGCTTTCTGAAATTCGAAGTACAGGGGCGCGTCAGAACGAGACCCTGATCCTCTGGCCAACGGCACAGTGAGACTGTCAGTTTGAAAGCACGTTGAAAAGCCCACATGGGGTCTCTGAGTTTCAAAGCAACCCGCTTCTACATAGAACTAAGACAGATTTCTGTTTACAAGAAACCATGGTTGACTATTGCTCACGCAGTTATGTTTTTCTAGTATACACTTTGTCTGAACAATTTAAATTCTTAAGCTATTGTTTCGACTGATCTTTATTGCCCGGTAACCCCCCTGCCTGACGGCAGTTACATGGCTGCACTCACGCTTCTCTACAGCACCTTTCAAAATATGGCGTTCAAGCATAGCCCAGTCCCTAACTGGGTACATGCTGAGTAAGGCCGATTTAAACGACAGTAACAAACCCACCTTCAGTAATAAATTCCGACAAAGCTAAGCAACCACTTTGAAGTTCTTTCAAAGACTCTTGGATGAATGTCCACTGGATGGCCGCGAGTGGTGAGTTGTTAAGGTTGAGTTATCATAATTCCAAAATCTCATCTAGTGCACACTATTCCAATCTGTGACAGTTCCTCAGATTTGCCGGCCCCCTTGCCCACCAAATAATCTCTACAAAAGCCGGCTTCAGGTGGGAATCTCTCTAACACCGCACGCCGTGAAGACCGATGAAGCAAAGAAAGCTATTTAAGTTTCTCCGCAATGACATGTATCCGAGTCTTTACACCCCTCTTCACATTTGGAGGTCCGTTTAAGCAGGCTTTGCCCTTCCTATGTATTAAAACATTTGTTATAACCTTTGGATTTTTTGGCCTAGCCAGTTCTCAGTCCTATCAAAACACTCTCCCAAAGTTGCGCTTATTGTCTTAGTACTAAAACTTTACAAGGCTTCAAAGCCACTTGTGCATGGAGAGAGTTAATCATGTGTTCTTTTACTGTGCTTATTATTAGAACATCTGAATCATATTGAACAGTAGAACAAACCGTATAGCTTTTGGCCAAAAGAAGTTGGGGCCTCTATTACGGTGCTTACAAGGGAGACACTATCTTGCTGAGTTTTAGTAGCGCAGTTTTGCACAGGAAATGATCTATGCTGCTGTTAGTCACATAAAATGACCATGTTATGTCCTTGAAAGCTTTGTTTAACTAAATCAGCGCGCGTCGAGACATTTGAATAGTGCCCCTTTGAAGCCACGATATAACTTAGTCTCACATCAGCGTGGGGCTTTCCTCTGAATTGTAGGTAGTTTACTTCCCCGAACACGGCATGTTGAAGCTCATCTGTCATTATTCACGTTCCAACAGGACTTGGCTATACTTACCTACCTCTTTGGAACCAACTCTGCGTTCCACTCAGGAATTAAATCAGAGGTGCCTACTCCCCCCTGTGGTTCCCTACATGCTTTCCAGAAGCAGTCATTTAAGGTAATCAAGAATTTTATCTCTGCATTTTGTCCGAAGTGAAATGTTCCCAGTCAATATGTGGGTTAATGGAAATCCCTGTATATGTTTTAAATTAGATAGCCCGCTAATTTCCCTAGCATTTCATCATCACTATTACGTCCCTGGTCAGGTGTCGATAATAGATCCCTAATGTACTTTTATTAGAGCAGTGAACATCCTATCGAATAGCCCAAGCACTGCCATGGATACGGAATTCGTGCCCGATTTATTAATCACCTCTGCCTAAATTCGGTACACCCGCTTAAGGTTTTACTCATAGAACCAACTAACATTTCTTTCACATATAGTGCCCTGATCCTCCCCCTGCCAAAACAGAACAACTATAGTCCACAAATGTGATAAACTATGTTGTTTAATCACAAAGAATGTCATAACCTTAGATATATTTTTTATCCTCCCTAATGAAAAAATGGCAATTGTAGTAACATGAGTTAATATAGTGTCGACTCACCTCAGCACAACCAGAAGGTTATTCTTGATGTGTTATTAAGAGTAATCACAATATCCTCATGCTTTTTAAATCAAGAAAGGCGATCCTTACAATGATACCAGTGCCCTACACCGCCAGCACTTAAATCCATATTAGCCTTATAGCAACCCTTCGTTTTCCCACGAATAAATCAAAAAGTTGATTCCGCCGGAATACGACCCGACACAACAAACAGAAGACTGCCAAAACCTGAAGCTACTAATGTATCACTAAAATGA
>NW_027426509.1:0-4211 GCF_003597395.2 Chelonoidis abingdonii
TCCTGGGGCCCTTATCCTCAGGGGCCCAAAAACCCCATGTCCAGGGTCCCCTAACCTCAGGGGCTCCAAAACCCCATGTCCAGGGGTTGCTAATCCCAGGGGCCCCAACCCCTATGTCCTGGGGCCCCTAACATCAGGGGCCCAAAAACCCCACGTCCAGCGTCGCCTAACCTCAGGGGCCCAAAATCCCATGTTCAGGGGCTCTTAACCCCAGGGCCCCAACGCCCATGTCCAGGGTTCCCTAACCTCAGGGGCCCAAAACCCCCATGTCCAGGGTCCCCTAACCTCAGGGGCCCCAAAACCCCATATCCAGGGTCTCTTTACCCCAGGGGCCCAATGACCATGTCCTGGGGCCCCTAACCTCAGGGTCACCAAAACCCCATGTCCCGGGGCTCCTAACCCCAGGGGCCCCAACCCCCATGTCTTCGGGCCCCTAACCTCAGGGACACAAAAACTCCATGTCCAGGGTCCCCTGACCTCAGGGGTCCCAAAACCCCATGTTCAGGGGCTCCTAACCGCAGGGGCCCCAACGCCCATGTCCTCGAGCCCATAACCTCAGGGGCCCAAAAACCCCATGTCCAGGGTCCCCTAACCTCAGGGGTCCCAAGACCCCATGTCCAGAGGCTCCTAACCCCAGGTGCCCCAAGGCCCATGTCTGGGGCCCCTAACCTCAGGGGCCGAAAAACTCCATGTCCTGGGGCCCTTAACCTCAGGGGCCCAAAAACCCCATCTCCAGGTTCCCCTAACCTCAGGGGCCCCAAAACCCCGTGTCCAGGGGCTCCTAAACTCAGGGGCCGAAAAGCCCATGTCCAGGGTCTCCTAACCTCAGGGGCCCCAACCCCCATGTCCTGGGACCCATAACCTCAGAGGCCCAAAAACCCCATGTCCAGGGTCCCCTAACCTCAGGGGCCCAAAAACCCCATGTCCAGGGGCTCCTAACCCCATGGGCCCTAACATCCATGTCCTGTGGCCCCTAACCTCAGGGGCCCAAAAACCCTATATCCAGGGTCCCCTAACCTCAGGGGCCCCAAAACCCCATCTACAGGGGCTCCTAACCCAAGGGGCCCCAACGCCCATTTCCTCGGGCCCCTAACCTCAGGGCCCCAAAAACCCCATGTCCAAGGTCCCCTAAGCTCAGGGGCCCCAAAACCCCATGTCCAGGGGCTCCTAACCCCAGGAGCCCCAACGCCGATTTCCTGGCGCCCCTAACCTCAGGGGCCCAAAAACCCCATTTCCAGGGGCCCCTAATTTAACGGGCCATAAAACCCCATGTCCAGAGGCTCCTCAATCCAGGGGCACAAACGCCCATTTCCTGGGGCCCCTAACCACCATGGAGCCCAAAAACTCCGATTCCAGGGACCCCTAAGCCTCAAGAACCAAACCCATGTTCCAGGGCTCCTACCCCAGGTATCCCAACGCCACATTTCCTTGGGCGCCCTAAACCTGGAGCCCAAGACTCCCTTCCAGGGTCCCTAAGCTCAGCGGCCCCAAAACCCCGATGTCCAGGGCTCCGCTACCGCAGGGCCTTCAACGCCAGTTCCAGGCCTCTATCCTCAGGGGCCCCAAACCTCCATTTCCAGGTTCCCTAACACTCAGGGCCCCAAACCCGAAGTCCCAGGGGCTCACACCAGGGCCAACGCCATCCTGGCGGGCGCTAAACTGGAGCCGGAAAACTCGATTTCCCAGGTTCCTTGCACTCAGGGGCCCCACCAGTTCAGGTTCTTACGCCACGGGGCCTCAACGCCCATTTCCTGGGCCCCTAAAACCTGGAGCCCCAAAAACCATTTCCAGTGTCCCGACCTCAGGACCCCAAAACCCCATGGTCCAGGCTCCAACCCCAGGGGCCCCAACGCCTATTAACTGGCCCCTAACCTGGAGCCCTAAAACTCGTCATATTTCAGCTCCCTACCTCAGGCGCCCCAAAACCCCCATCCAGGCTCCTTACCCAAGGGCCCAACGCCCAATTTCCTGGCCCCTAAACCTGAGACCCAAAAGAACTCATTTCCAGGGTCTCCTTTACTTCAGGGCCCCAAATCCCTATGTCCAGGGCTCTAACCCAGCCCCACCGACCCAATGTCCCTGTGCGGCCCTAAACCTGAGCCCAAAAAGACGTCAGTGCTCCTGAGGTCCTTCTTAGTTGTGCTGATTGGTGCGAGTCCCAAAACCCTGTCCAGGGCGCCTCCCGACCACGCCCAGATCAGCCCCACTGGCCCATTGTTCCTACGATTCCGGCTAACCATCAGAAAGCCCCTCAAATAATTGCCATTTCCCACGCTGATAACCCCCTGTACGTCAGGGGCTTCCAAAACCCCATTCCAGCGGCTTCTAACCCCAGAGGCCCAACGCCATTTCCAGGTCCCTAACCTTCAGGGCCCCATAAATCCATTTCCATGGTCCCCTACCCTAGGGCCCAAAAACCACCATGTCAGGGCTCCTAACCCAGGTGCGCCCAACGCCATTTCTGGGGCCTAATTAACCATTTGATGCCCAAAAAAATCCATATTATGCAGGACAGCCCGAACGCAGGGTGGCCTCCAAAAACCCATTGTCCAGGCTCATAACCTCCAGGACCAGCCAATCGCCCTATTCCGTAGGCCCCAAACCTTGAGGACCCCAAACTTCCTCATTTTTTCCAGTCCACCTAACCTTCTCGGGCGCCCAATATACCCCATCGTACCAGGCTTTACACCCCATGCCGAGTTCTGTGTTGAGATCTACATAGCCTGACTGGACCGCACAATCTAGCGGGCCCCAACGCCCCATTTCCTGTACGCCTCAAACCTGCAGCCCAAACGATCTCACCTCCAGGTCCCCCACCTCAGGGCCCCAAAACTCAGCAAAGTCCAGGGGCTCCAACTCCTAGGGGCCGCCAATGCCATTCCTGGCGCGTGCCTCTACAACTCTGAGGCCCAACAACTCCATTTCCAGCGTCCCTTACCTCAGGCGCCCGAAACCCATTCCAGGGCTCCTACCCATGGGGCCCCAACGCCTCATTTTCCTGCAGCCTAAATACTGAGGCCCAAAAATGTCCATTCCAGGGTCCTGTAACCTCACGCCCAAAACCCATGTCCAGGGCCCTAACCACGAGGGGCCCCAACGGCCATTTTCCTTGCTTGCCCCTAAAGCGGGGCCAAAAACTCCTATTATCCAGAAGTGCCCCTAACTTTCCGGGGCCCAAAACCCCAGTGACCGTGCTCCTAACCGCAGGGGGCCCCCACTCAATGGATCCAGGATCCCCTATCCTCAGGCATGAAAACTCTCCATCAGTGGGTCCTCACACTACTCTACAAAGTCGGCCCCAAAACCCATGTCCAGAGGCTCCTACTGCATTGCCCAACGCCCATTTCCGGCCCTCCTTAACCGGACGGCCCAAAAAACTCCATTTTCCATGTGTGCCCTAACCTCGTATGGGCTCTCCATAAAAACCCCGATGTCCAGGGGCTTGCTCACACCAGGTGCCCTAACGCCCTTTCACGGTCCCCAACTTCAGACGGGCCAAAAACGGCATTTTCCAGGTCCTCAACCTCAGGGCCCCAAACACACCATTCCAGGGGCCTCCTAACCCCAGGGGCCCCAACGCCAATTTTCTGGGGCCCCCTAACTGTAAGCCGCAAAACTTTCCATTTCCGGTTCCCCTAGACCTCAGGGGCCCCAAACCCCTGATCATGTCCTCAGGTCTCCTAACCCCAGGGGTCTCAACGCCCCATTTCCAGGGTCCCCTCACCTTCAGTAGGCCCCATAAAACACTCCATTATCCTACATTTCCCCGTATCTCCTCAAATTTAGTCCCCAAAACCCATCTCTCCAGGGATCTCTACCACCAGGTAGTGCTCCTCAATGCCCATTTCCAATGCCCCTAACCTCCGACCCCAAAACCCGATGTCCTCATGAATGGGCGCTAACCCTTGGGGCCCAATGCCCATTTTCAGGGCACCTTAAACCTGGAGGCCCAAAACTCCATATTCCAGATCTCTCACATTAATCCGTGCAGGCGCCCCAAAACCGTGCCCAGGGCTCATCCCCGGGGCCGCAACGCACATTTCCTGGCTGTTTGATTGTTTTTTGGGGCCAATTCCCATAAACCTGGGTTCCAAAACACCTCCTTTCCACAGTCTCCCCCGACACCTCAGGGGCTTCCAACAACCCAGTCCATCAGAGCGTCCTTACCCGGGCCCCAACGCCCATTCCTGCTGCCACTCTCCAGATTGGAG
>NW_027426510.1:0-7420 GCF_003597395.2 Chelonoidis abingdonii
AGGCCAATACCGTCGATTTGCGGCCACACTAACCCTAATCCGATATGGTAATACCAATTTTAGCGCTACTCCTCTCGTTGGGGAGAAGTACAGAAACCAATTTAAAGAGCCCTTTATATCGATATAAAGGGCCTTGTAGTGTGGACGGATACAGCGTTAAATCGGTTTAACGCTGCTAAAATCGGTTTCAACGTGTAGTGTAGACCAGGCCTAGATGACTGACCTGGCAGGAATAATGATGGCATTAAATTGGCTCATAGATGTGTGCCCAGCTTCCGTGGTCATCCTGTCTGATATTCAGTCAGGACTACTGGTGATCAGAAATGGCACTTCAGATAGCAGAAATTACATATTAATGAAATATTTCTCATAACAACAGAATTGACACAGTTGGAGTGTAATCATAGTAACAGCTTGGATCCTAGCGCATGTAGAGGTAGTGGGCAATGAGCTGACAGACAAAGTGGCAAAAAATGCTGTCAGACATGACCAAGTTGATTTAGAGATCCCTTTAAGTAAACTGGAGTTAAAAATGTTTAATTAAAAATGAGCTGAGAGAGAAATGGCAGGAAATATGGACAAAATAAATGAGAGGAGGGGAAATATTCTGTGAAATATGCTCCAGAGTAAAAAATGCTGATATACTCCAAGGCCCTGAGAGAGTGAATTGGCTCTGTTTAGACTTTCAGCTGGCATTGTGGCTTAAATAGTAATTTATTTCTAAGAAACAAAATAAAGATTGATGATATGGGATGTGCAAGGTCCAGGAAACAGTTGATCAACTCCTTTCGGAGTGCAAAGAGTATACCATTAAAAGGGGATATTTATATGAAAAATGTATTGGCCTTAAAGTATCAAAATTTTCACTGCAATGCCAAGTAAGAGCATCAGGAAAATGGGGCCCTATAAAAATAAGCAATATTGCAGGGCTTTAAGAATATTGGGAAAGGTGAAAGACTTTAATTCTTGAATTATCTATCATGGCCAGTGCTTGGCAGTCATAGACTCAGCAAGTGAGTCTGCTTTGCCATAAAACACAAAAAGAAGAGTAAGGAGGAGGTCAGACTCCAGGTAAGAAGCCCTGTGCATCTCTGCTGGATAGAGAGCAGAAAGATAGACCCTCAAGGAGACTCATGTGTGGACCCAGCCACACACTGGAGTGAAGACTCTTTGTTTTAAATTTTGGCAAATACCTTGCAAACCCTCTGTGATCACTCAGCTATCATAGGAATGTTTGGTTAGGCATTTGAAGGCTGCAAGACTATTACATGGCAGCAGCAAATGGGAGCTCTAGAAGAACATGGGTGGGGAGAGCTGTCAAAGAAGAACACCCTGAAAAACATAGGCAGAATACACATAGGGTGAGATTATTGATGGCATTTAGGGGCCTAACTCCCATTGATTCAACAGTCTGCAGAGCCTAGAACAATGGAGTCAGTTGCCACTTTAATGCTAGTGAGCTGAATTTTGTTCCCTGACAGACAATAAAAATCAATTTTGTATAGAATGAAACTAGCTAATTACATTAGATGTGATTTTTTTATAAGCAATATACTGTATATACTCATTCATAAACTGAATTTTTTTAGTAAAAAAGGGAAGCACCAGAGATGGAGGTCGGCTCTTGAACAGGTATAGAGAGGGAGAGGTGGGACACAGCCCCTACCCCCAACAGAGGAAGCAAGGAGAGCAGCACAGCCGGCAGAGCCAGAAGGGAAGAGGTGGGGCCAGAGTCTCTCCACTTCTGGCCTCACTGCTCCACCCCAGCCTCTGAAACAGCTGCAGCTCCAGGCTGGCAGGCTGCAGCCGTGCCACTTGGCCCTGCCCCCAGCAGGCTGTGGCCATGCCACTGGAGCACACTGTGGCCGTGCCACCTGGCCCAGCTGGCTGAAACATGCTGCAGCCATGCCGCCCAATCTGGCCTGCTGGAGCAGGCTGCAGCCGCGCTGCCCAGCCTGCTGGAGCAGCTCCAGCCTAGGTCAGAGACATCCCCCCTGGCCTCCCAGATAAGATGGGAAGGGATGGGATGGGGAGAGTGTAGGGTTCCTGGGCAAGGGGTGAGGTCATGTTTGGGGGGTCACATGGGTTACCCCCGGACTCCAGCTTCTCCCCCCGAAAAAAAATTCCCACCAGTTGCTGTCCTGGCCCATACAGGGTATAGCATCTGGTGTGCTGGGACACTTTGTTTACTTAGGTTACCTTGCTGTGCTGTGGACGCTCAAGGTAAACAAACCACTCCCCCAGTGGCTATTATTTGATGGCCCAGGAGCCAGTTGCTGCCCTTGAATTAGGGTCGTGTATGAATGGGTATAAAAATTTTCCATTTTACTTACGCATCTTGGAGTGAGGGTTCGGCTATATGAACCAGCTTATGGGGGAGATATTATGGTAGTATAAACTCTTATTCTTCAGGGCATAAGCTAATGAAAGGGGTGGAAGAAAGTTCCCTCATAGACTTCACTCGTTCGCCAGTTGTAAAAGGGTTATGATTGGGGATATTTTTTGGAATCTATTTAAATTTAGTACAGAGACATTTCGGAGGAGAGCCTGTATTGCAGTGATATCATACAATGCAGAGGCACGCTTATGGCTCATTGGTATGTAGAATTTGATACTTAATTGTAGGATCTGGCAGTAGAAAGAGATGGGCTAAGAGGGTAAAGCCATTATGGCAAACAAAAATATTCATCTCGTGGAACTGAGAAACACAGAAGAGCTGCCACACGGTACATTGCTTCCATAAATATCCTCATTTTTAAAGTCATTCTCTCTTTAAAAGTGGGATTCATATTCTCACAGTCTCATTGATGTATCTATCTAGGCCACAAATTCAAGGTGTACTGGTTTCTGACCTGAATGGTCAGAAGTGGTTAATAATGGTTCATAATTGTTTTCTGTGCTATTAAAATAGTCTAAATACTCTGTTGGTTTATGAAAATATCATACTTCGGTTGGATCCACAGAAACACACACTATTCTCCATCAGAACCATGAAGTATCTTCCATGAAAGTACAGACATTCTTTCATAGATGTTTAATCATTTTTTTTTAAGAACACAAACACATCATTTCTGAGATGACACTGGACCAATTTCCTTCAAAAAGTTTGCAGTATTCCGGGGTTTGCATAGTTATGTTTTTCACTTGCTTTTTCACTGATCATTTCTTAGAAAATACATCTGATTACTAAATTGTCTGCTTTGTTACATGCTAATATATTTCTCTGAGGGCTTCTGACGTGAGATAGAGAGCAAATAAAAAAGTCTTCTTTTCATTGTATTCTTTGGATATTTGCCACACTTCGCATCGGTGTTGTTTTTTTCCGTATTCAGCAGGCCCTGATCCTGCCAAAGACCAATGCCTAATTGTTACAACCATACAAGACTCCATTTGACTTCAAGTTGATGTTATACATGTACATAGTTTTTGCATAACAATGGTCATTGTTGGTAAATTTGACCTGTACTATCAGAGTGCTTCCCGCTATATAGGGGAGGATTAAAACACTTTTTACAAACAAGAAAAATAGTGGTGTAAACATCACATAAACCTTTGGATAGAGAAGGATTTATGGGCAAATGTACTTACCTGCAACTACTTCAAACTGTTTTTTTATTTTTATTTTTTAATTACTAGCTTCAGGTTGACCAGTTTCCCTTTATAACTATTAATATGTGCGATTCCTCGCGCTGGTTGGCGTTATGCTATGGAACGGCTCTGGAATTCTTAAAAAGCATGGCAAGGTCGGCAGAATTCTGCATTGAGCCGTCGAAGCCGTGGAGGGCTTTTGGACCGTATATCTATTCATCTGACCCTTTTAATCTCAAAAAGTTTTTTTTGGGCGAGTCAGGGGGTTGAGTGATCTTCATCCCTGATGATTGGAGGGAACTTTGGAGAGATGGTTCTGCTGAAAGGAAACATAGAATCGACAATCAATCAGCAATAGGTGATGTTGCAGCCCAAAAATAATCTAATTTTTTTCAACCAAGAGGCTTCTTATCAACACAGCGAGGGGTATTAGCAAAGACCTCTGGGAACCCACAATCAGAGATATACGGAAAGAAGGCCAAATGTATAGCAATACTCTCTGGTTACTTCTTGGAAGAGAAATGTGTGAGGCTGGTGAAGAGCATAGCAGCAAGTTTTCCTGAGTGGCTTTGCTCAGACAGTAAATGAATTACCGTCTTTTTGGCAAGTATTGATTCATAAGAGAAGGACTGATAACAAAGATTCTAAGTTTTATTAGAAAATATAAATAAAGGTGATACGCAAAGGGAGTTGACTGTGAGTCTTGGTCATCGGGGGAAACCATCACAGATATTGTGTGGGGGAAGCTGGCAAATTGGTGTATGGTTAGCATAAAATACATATAGCCTGTAATGTCCCCAATGCGGGTGTACGGTGGGTGGGGTCAAGATAATGTTTAGGGGGGGTGTCAGGTGCAGGGTAACGTGTGCTCATAATTAGTGGGCTACAACACAGTCATAGGGTATGAGACATAAGACGGCCTGTGGGGGTATCGGGGACAGGGTGACCCTCACGTGGCTGGGAGGCCCCAGAAGATTAGTACGTTCAGGACTCAAGGGATATGGTTTAGTAAGGGGGGCTGTAACGGGTTTCCCCCTCCCCCCGTGGGTTGGAAATGGAGCCACATCGGCTCAACTCCTGGTATGCGGTGGGCCGGTGATGTGTTCAATGTAAATGTCCTCTAGATCCATCCGGATAGTGTCCCCGGAGACCATCAAGGCTTACATGAAGTCGCGCATAGCGACGCCCAACTCTTGCGCTGCCAGCCCTGAGCACAGCGCGTTCGTCTTTTCAGGGTCTACCAGGCAACCAGCGCCCGACGATCAGTTAGCGTCGGTGTAGACGCTACGTAGCGCTTCGCCGCGCTAGGGGTCGGAGAGAGTGGGGCGGATTTCTCGGAGTTGCCAGGCTCGGGCTTGCGCGCTGGTGTAACGACCGGGGTCCTGTTCTCTGAACGGGATATCTGCTCGGATCGCGTCACGGTTAGGGATGATCTTTTTCCGCTCCTCGGCCGTTTGAGGGGTAGCGATAGTCTGGGTGGCAGCGGGCTGTCGGGTGGCCGGGGATGGTGCGGTGTGGACGCGAAGTCGTCACCTGATGGTGGTGGGGACGATGGCCTTTCACTCGCTGTTGGCTCTGGTTGGTGGACTGCGGCATTTGTGGCGCAGATCTGCCAGGGCTCGGTGGCGTGGGAGTTTGCAGCTGTCAGGGCAGGCGACTGGGGCAGGGTCCCAGGTTGTTATCCTTGCGCATCGTTTCCTTGGCAGGCGTTGTTTCCGGTGTCTCTGGTGTGTCGGACGTGCGCCGTTGAGGCGGATGCAGTTCGTGGTCCGTTCGGAGTGTATTGAAAACCGCCAGTCGGGTTTTCTGGAAGTTGGGTGAATTGCCCACGGGAGGAAGTGGTGGTGTGGTGCTTAGACGTCCCCACTTGCTGGTCACCTCGAAGGCCTTGCCCTGGTCGGGTTTTTTCCTCAGGGTGTCCACGTAGAGCGCGTGGACGGCGGCCTTCAGGGACCTCTCCAGCACGCCTCTGGCTCCGGGGCTGACGGTGATGCTGCCCTCCGTCCCGATCTGCGGCACCAGAACTCCCAGCTCCTGTCGCTCCTCGCTCCAGACCCAGCGGCAGCCCAGTCGCTTCCCTAGTCGGCGCGTGGCGTTGCGGGCGCGGGACCACAGCGAGGCGGTGTCCCACCTGTCTCGGCCGAATTCGCCGTCCAGGGAACCGCTCAGGAAGGTGGCTACACCCTGGCCGGAGGGAGGCCTGCTGATTCGGTGCTCGGTGGTAGCCCTTCTACATTAACTACTCACCCTTTTCCAGTGCTAGAAGAGAATCAATACAATTCTAATTCCATGCTTAAGTCTAAACACATTATTAATAGAAATCAAAGAAATCAGTGGAATCCCCCAACACCTTTTCAAGAACCTTCTCTTTAAAAAAAGAGTTTCAAGACATGATAGTAAATAATGGTAAGTTTGTTACTGTCTACAAAAGACTAATTACTATTAAGTTTATTGGGCTTGTCTTTTTAAAGAGAAACATTAACAAAACTCAAATTATCAAAAATGAGTCTAATGGGTCTCTACATTTGCTTTAGTTAATCTTTAGTAATTGGGGCTCCGTATCTATCAGGACCCAATTACTACATTAGTTAAATGTCTCAAGCATTAATTAGTATATCCTAACACCACTTAGAGAGCTGTTAAGTACATAGGGTATTGGACACCTGTCAGACAGGGATAATACTGTCTGAGATGTGAAAGAAAGAAATTAAGTGATTTACCCATGTCACACCAAAAGTCTGGCAAAGCTGAGGACTGAAACTACAGCTGGAGAGGAATTTTTCAGAGAAACACATTTTTGCTGAAAAATGCCAATTCAGCTAAACCAAAACTGTTGATGGGAAAGGATCAGTTTTAACAAACTTTCCACCACCACCACCCCCTAAAAAAAATATTGACAAAAAGAGTTCAAACTTGTTCAATGTTCCATTTTGATATTTTCTAAACCAAGTTGTGGTTTTTAGTTCAAAATGACTTTTTATTTAAAATTTTATCTTAATTTATACTAAAAAAGGGTTTAAAAAAGAATAAACGTCAAAATGTAAACAAAATATTCAAATTTATTGAAACAAGTGTTTTGACAGACCTAAACTGAAATTTTTTTGAAGTTGCCAGTTTGTGAACATTTTTAAGATTTAGATTTTTCTTTCCGATTCAGGACAGCAAAAAACTCAAATTCTTGCATAATAAGAAAACTGTTTCCCACTCATCCCTATTTGAAATCATTCATCTTAATAAGTCTTCAGTGCCTTAATCATGGGATCATCATTGCGCTTTAGCTATAAAGGACATCTCAAATGTGTTTACTCACAATTTCCTGTGTACACTACAGCCTGTTATTATTAACACTGGTAAAATTGCAATGATGGTGAATTATAGCTCCTAAATATGCCAGCGGATGTAGCCATGGTGTGTTCTCACAGAAGTAGTAAACTTGACTCAAATGCAAACACGTGAAATGTCAGTAGAACATCAAATTTTGCAACTAAGATTTTTTCAAAATAGATTAATAGACATTAATGTACTTTTGAAGACAGGTTTCAGAGTAGCAGCCGTGTTAGTCTGTATCCGCAAAAAGAACAGGAGTACTTGTGGAACCTTAGAGACTAACAAATTTATTTCAGCATGAGCTTTCGTGAGTTACAGCTCACTTCTTCGGATGCATAGAATGGAACACACAGACGGGAGATATTTATACATACAGAGAACATGAAAAGGTAGAAGTATGCATACCAACAGGAAGAGTCTAATCAACTGAGATGAGCTATCATCAGCAGGAGAAAAAAAACTTTTGAAGTGATAAGTAAGATGACCCACAGAAGGTGTGAGGAGA
>NW_027426511.1:0-1103 GCF_003597395.2 Chelonoidis abingdonii
GGGGGGGGGGGGGGAGAGAGAGAGAGAGAATGTATGTATGTGTGTATGGAGATGCAGAAGCCACCGCTTCATCTAGGGATGATGATGGCAGCCTTGCTGGTTCTGGTGGAACCAGCACATAGTATTCTTCCTCTTCCGTCAGATCCAGAGGTAGATTGGATCAAATAGGTATTAGAACTAGGAGTGCAGGGGATGATGCTGCACTCCCTGGCTTGAAATGGTTTCCGTCATATACAAGGTTACAGTTTGGCTCTCAGCACCTCCATTATACAAATTATTCCAGCACGCCTGATCGAAGCATTCCCTTAGAGAAGAGGCAAGGAGTGACTTCCTAGCAAATTGGATCAACTCTGCAGGGTGGTACTGGTCCCGAGGCCCCCAATATGGCCATCAGGAGAGGTCAGTAAGAGGTCACAGAGGCCCCTGTGGCCTCGGGTGCCAATAGCTTTAAGTCAGATGAGGTGGGGGTTGTTCTTGAGCTTGTGTGGGTCTTTTGGGTAGGGGAGGATAAGTATGATAAGGGAAGAGCAGTTCATCATATGGCTCCTAATCTTCTGAGGAGAAGGCTGATTCTGATTGCAGTGGTGGTACCACTGGTGCCGTTGAGGGAAAATGTATTCTGCATCAGGTGGGGGTGGGAGTTGACAAGCTCTATCCTGCAGTGGGTTCTCTCAGAGGAGATGGTATCTCCTGGAAATTGAGAGAGTCCCGATAGAGGAGGGGATTCTGAATCCAGGAAAGAGAAAACATCCTGAGGGTGGAAACGGATTTGGACCTCTGTGGTATACGGGGGACTCTGCTTGTCTGCGCCATCAGAGCCAGCAAGAAGGGTGATATCCAGCAGTGATTGGGCTTTATCAGTACAAACTGTTTGGAAGCAGCTGGGAATGATGGTATAAACGGTCTGGAACCAATGGAGCCAAATGCTTATACGCTTTCTTGTTGTGCCTCTGGGACTTAGTATGTCCTAAGTCCTCATGGGCTGAGCTAGTAGGTTTGGTTACAGATGCATCTGACTACTCTGAAGTGAATTTTCAGGAAGATAGTCTCATGCTTATGAAAGTGCTTTCTAGCTTCCTGAAAAGGCCTCGGCATAGGGTCTA
>NW_027426512.1:0-1998 GCF_003597395.2 Chelonoidis abingdonii
TGAACCCCTATGGGGGGGATAGGGAATAGAACACATGAATGGAAAAAGGGGAGCAACTGGGGAACTGTAGATTTTTTAACTTGGTCATTGAAGAGTTTGACCCTGAAGTCATTTCACCAGGAAAATTCCTATTAACTTCATAATGCCAGTATAGGGCACAAATAAATGCCCTATAACACAAATAAACAACAACAATATAATATTGGGTAAGGGGCAGATTCTCCTACCCGTACAGATGTTGAATAGTGGCACCTTGAGTAGCCCTTATGGTATCAGTGGAACTACATGTGGAATAAGGTGCTACTCAGTGTGAGTAAAGATATCAGATTTTGCCACTTTAAACTTTTTTAGTATGGCTAATTTTCTAGATATCCCATTTTTTGTGTAATATGAACTGAAACGTTTCTGATCACATATAATATCCTCTCTTTTTTGCTTTACTAATACGGTAATAACTAATCTATGCTTTTTCATCTAGGAAAAAGTCAACAAATTTTTAATTTAAAAACATGACAGGATGTTCAATAGAGGTGGACCCAGATGGTAAAGAACGCAAAGCACTGTACTTGTCAAACATCAATAATTGCAGAGGACTACAGAATAATTTTGGTGGAGAAGCTAATTCTGGGACAATATACCAGACTGGGGAGATGGTGATATTCCCTGAGAAAGTGCAACACAAGGGAGGAAAAAGATTTCTAGTATTCATGCCAACACACTCCCCCCCCCCCCCAGTATTGGTCCCTCAATCCCCTTCAGCTAGAAATCTTATTTTGCAAAAATTAAGTTTCCCTTCTACCAGGAAGAATTACTGTTTGTTATTTATTCCAAGAGAGTACCTTATCTCATGTGATGAGTTCACTGCATTTGCAATGTGAAAAAAAAACATATTCTCTATTAATTCAGACTTCACTTCTATCTTCAGGAGATTCCCAAAGCACTCCCCTCTAAATTTAGAAGTGCATGCCTTCTTCCCCACTTCAATTTCTTTTTTAAATGAGATAGTTAGACAGCTAAGATTGATTCTATAATCAAACTGAGTCTGTAAGGCGGCACTCACTTTGTGAACAGATAGCTTATCAACCTGTTGTATACCGATGTTCAAATATATGGCAAATAAATGTAATTCTAGATTTTTTTTCTCCGTTTTAAAAAAAGGTGATTTTTCACAACATTGTACACTGAGGAAACATTATTCACAGGAAAGTAACCCTTCTCTTATGTGCCTGGTTCTGTATGAAATGAGCATACCAGAAACAAAATTACAACTGAATTGTAAGGATCACTTAGTGGAGGACTCAAGTTTAATTCTGGCAACAAAGACTGGATATTCATACACATTTGCTTTCCAGGGCATGGGAGGATGCCAGTAATGTCTGTTCCTTCAGTATATTTATTTGTTATTGTTATTGCCTGGTACGCAGGACATTTTTAGCTTGTAGTGGACATGTTTAAAAACTTGAACTTAGATGCTTTCATTGCGGTGGTGGTGGTGGGAGGGGCTGGGAAGAAAGGAGAATGAAAGAGATTAATCTATGTAAAACCAAACATACAGTTGTGCCAGGGCATTTTAACATAAGCTTTGGCAAGAAGGAAAGAAGCTGAAAAGCAGGAGTAAACTGATCAGGAAACAATGAGAGAGGTTATGACTTTTCATACCTAAAGAGATTTTGCTATAGAGTGATAAAAGTTTGACTTCTACCATGCCTTTAATTGTGTGTTTCCTTCAAGTGTTTTTGTTCATGTTGTTAGAATAAACTGTTTGATGTTGAAGTAAATAGGCTAAAATGGAGGTATTTCAAATAAATTATGTGCAACACACATTAGTTTACATTCATGACACAGTGTTTTGTCATGGGCATTTTATGGTATGATCCAAAGCCTGTTGGAGTGGAAAACAATGCCCCTTGTAACTAACTGCCATGTCTTTGTGTTTAATCACACTTTCTTTCCCAGGTTTCAAAGCAACAGTATCTTAAAGATTAAATATTCATTTCT
>NW_027426513.1:0-1056 GCF_003597395.2 Chelonoidis abingdonii
GAGGGAACATGAGCCAAGTCGTAGCAAGTACGGATGCACACCGTCACCCAAGAGGAGATCCTCTGGGAGGAGACAGGTAAGCCCTTCATTCGGTCAGCCACTGTAACGAAGAGTTGCGGCGATTTATGAAAGGGCTTCATCCGTTCGATATAAAATGCGAGCGCCCTATGGACATCTAGGGAGTGCAATTGTTGTTCCCATCGAGATGAGTGCGGCTTCGGGAAGAAGACGGAAGAAAGATGCCCTGATTGGTATGGAAAGCCGATACCACTTTAGGAAGGAATGCTGGATGTGGTTGCAGCTGCACCTTGTCCTTGTAAAAGACAGTATACGGTAGGTCCACTGTGAGCGCTCGAAGCTCGGAGATTCGTCTGGCCAATGTAATGGCTACGAGGAAAACTGTCTTCCAGGACAGGTACAGCAGCAAGCAACTTGCCAACGGCTCGAATGGTGGAGACATAAGTCTGTTTAAGATTAGGTTGAGGTCCGAGGTAGGGGCAGGGCGGCATACTTGGGGGTATAGGCATTCCAGGCCCTTGAGAAATCTAGTAACTATAGGGTGCGAGAACACGAAGCGGCCACTTTCCCCTGGGTGGAAGGTAGAGATGGCCGCCAAGTGCACCCTCATTGAAGATACTGCCAAGCCCTGCTGCTTAAGAGACCAGAGGTAGTCCAAGATGGTAGGGATCGAGACCTCAGTGGGAGTAATGTTCTGCGTTCCACACCAGCAGGAGAAATGCTTCCACTTGGCCAGATACGTTGACTGAGTGGAAGGCTTCCTGCTACCCAGGAGTACTTGTTGTATTGAAGCAGAGCAACGCAACTCTGACTGGTTTAGCCACGCAGCAGCCACGCCGTGAGGTGAAGGGCCTGCAGGTCTGGGTGACGAAGACTGCCATGGTCCTGAGTTATGAGGTCTGGGTGGAGTGGCAGGGTAATTGGATTGGCTATTGACAGGTCGAGCAGCGTGGTGTACCAGTGTTGCCTGGGCCACGCTGGAGCAATCATGATTAGGTGCACTCTGTCCCTGCGGAGTTTTAGAAGGACCTTGTGAAC
>NW_027426514.1:0-1132 GCF_003597395.2 Chelonoidis abingdonii
GTGCTGATCAGAGCTCCACACTGGGCAAACAGGAAATGAAATTCAAAAGTTCACGGGGCTTTTCCTGTTTACCTGGCCAATGCATCCGAGTTCAGATCGCTGTCCAGAGCGGTCACAATGGGGGCACTGTGGGATACAGCCCAGAGACCAATACTGTCGATTTGCGGCCCCACTAACCTAATCCGATATGGTAATACTGATTTCAGTGCTACTCCTCTCGTCGGGGAGGAGTACAGAAACCAGTTTAAAGAGCCCTTTATATCGATATAAAAGTCCTCATTGTGTGGACAGGTGCAGCGTTAAATTGGTTTAACGCTGCTAAAATCGGTTTAAACGCGTAGTGTAGACCAGGTCTTAGACTTCCCTTGAGCAGCGACTGTCTGTCATAACAAATGGCAGCATTGTGATTTGTACATGTGGGTATTAGGATGAGATGATCAAAGTTTTTTTTTTTTTTCCTCCTCTTCAGACCTAAGCCAGTATTTGAATGCAGCTCTCCTGAGGTGAAGGCCTAATGCATTTCCCTTCCCAGCTTCTAACCATTTCTGATTGAGAAAAACATGCTTTCATGTTTCATTTTGACTTGTATAAGGAGCACAGTAAAATGTGACCACAGAAATGAGGGGAAGTCCAACTTTAGGAAGCAGAGGACTAAGTAGGAGTGCAGAAACAAAACAGAATTTAGAACAGTAGCATCAGGATCTGAGTCTAAATCTATCTTTTTTTTTTTCTTCTTGAGTGATTATTACTGTGGTGCGAGATGCAATACCCTCTTATCTGGTGGATTTCTGTAGTATTATACCACAATTTTTAGTGGCTTTTGAGACTTAATTTGTATTTGAGGAAGATCCTGGACATCACCAACCGTGTCCTCAGAGAATGGGTTAAAGTTCCTACATGGTCATGTTTTCTATCAATAATAGCTTTGTGATCTTTAAATTAAAAAAGATCTTTTTGTAGTTCTTCTATTGTGTTGGCTGCCATTGGGTTATTCCCATGTTGGTCAATATGAGTTCACCATATTGCTACTCTGTGCTGGTTAGGCCTCAACTGGAGTATTGTGTCCAGTTCTGGGCACCGCATTTCAAGAAAGATGTGGAGAAATTGGAGAGGGTCCAGAGAAGAGCAACAA
>NW_027426515.1:0-1363 GCF_003597395.2 Chelonoidis abingdonii
AACCCCCCCGGGACCCCTCTGCCTGCACTGGGTGTGCCCTGCCCCCAACCCCCCTGCCCCCACTGGGGTGTGCTCGGCTACCCTGACACCATAAAGATTAATGGATTTCAGCCTCACAACATCCCTGGGCCACTGCACGGTAGAAGAGCATATCCCCCTTTTACTGGCAGTGAACAAAGGCACAACACCTACGAAATGTCTCACACAGTCAGTCTGTGGCAGAGCTAAGCACAGAACTTCTGTTTCCTGAAGCCTAGTGACCTGACCACAAAACCATCCTTCCCCATGTGCCAATTTGGGTTACAGCCGTAAGACTTCCACATCTGTGCCCAGACCCTCCTCTCCCCCCCGAAATCGATCTGCTGCTGCACCACACCCTACCCAGGCAAGGAAATCCCATCTGGGTTTACATGAAGCCTGAGAGGAAAACCTGGGCTGTTCTTCCTCAAACTCCTGCTGTTCCCATCAGGGAGAGTCAATCTGTTAGAAACCAGAGCTGCAATAGTATTTCTTTGCAGCAGCTGCTGCTCTTCACGACACATCCAAATACTCAGCTTTAAAGTGTGGCAGGAAGATTTTTCCTTAACCCAAACCTGTTTAGCAAAAAGTTAAGACCCCTGAAAGGGCTGTGATGCAGAGAGAACAGGGCTGGCAATTTACCAAGCAGAAAAGTCACACTCTGAAATCTGCCAGGGAAGAAATAATTTACACAAAATAACATCCTGAGTAGGGGACACGTGGGAGTTTAAACCCACTTAGCACAGTGCTGTTTTGGTAATTACTGGAGATCGAGACGGGAGGAAAGTCACATACAGAAGCACAGGGGTGTCACGGGAGCACAGGTTCGGTGCTCTGGAACCACTCGGAGTGAAGTGCAGCCAGGACCCTCTCGTGTGACATCCCCCAAACCCCCAGGGCACATTCTCACTAGGACGAGTCTCCTTGGCTTCAGTGACTCCTGGGTCTGACCTCGGAGTGTTCCTCACCCCTGTCCTCAAAGGTATTTAGGCACCAAACGCTCATAGAAATCAATGGGAGTTCAGTGCCCAAATACCTTTAAGGATCTGAGTCATCATGACAGGCACATTCTGCCCTGAGGAACTTACATACAAGCTAAGTACACCAAGAGCAGGAGGTGAAGTGACATGGGCAAGGTCTCACAGGAGGTCAGTAGCAGCATAGGCATCGACTCTGTGGATGCTTTGGGGCTGGAGCACCCACAGGGAAAAATTAGTGGGTGCTCTGCACGCAGCGGCAGCCAAGCTCTCCACCCAGCCCCACCTCAGTCTCCTCCCCTGAGTGTGCCACATCCCTGCTCCTCTGCCTACCTCCCATCACTTGCCACCACCAAACAGCTGTAGCA
>NW_027426516.1:0-1829 GCF_003597395.2 Chelonoidis abingdonii
CCGCAGCCCAGAGTGCACCCAGCGCTCGCTAGGCATCAGGTGACTCCCTGGCTATTGCCTGGGGGAGCACGTTGTGCCGCCGCGCGGGGCATAATGGCAAAGATACGCTCCTCCCTTTTCGTGCACGGCATGTTTGAGTCGCCTTGCTGCCAGTGTGCCAGCGCCTTGGTGCGAGAGAGACTGTGTGGCAGCTCCGGGCCAGGCTGGGTTGGGGCTGCGGGAGAGACACTGTCACCCGACCACAACAGGTCTGTGGCTGGGTTGGGTTGCATCCGGGGCTGGGGAAGAGGAATCTGCTCCCTCCCCCTGCAGCCCTGAGGGTCTGCACAGTGCTTAATAGGGGGCCATGCAACCTAGAGGGAACTTAGGTTGTAGGTGCTCATTAATTCAGAGTCGGCTATCTTTTGTTATGTATCTAAATGTAGACATCCAAGTTTGAAAGGTTTATTTTACAGCCACTAAAGCATGCGGTACTTGCCACTGCTTGAGGAAGGATGTTAAGCTAAATTCTCCATTACCAGGATTCAATATGATGATCATTGGCATGATCTAGTATGGAAAACTCGTTCCTTAATTTTCATTAATTTTCTTCTATTTCAGTACTTGCTACCTGCAATTGTTCACATTAACCACCAGCCATATTTGGAGAGGGGAGACGGTCCAATTGTAAGTGCTCCTCAGTTTTTTCCTTTTTACATGTATAATATGCAGTTAACAGAAACGTGTAGATGAATTTTGCACCACAATGCCATAAAGAGTAAGTAGAGAACTGCTCATTGTAGCAGTGTGGGTAGCATGTTCCGTGTATCAAAAGCCCAGTGATAATTATCAGCATGTACTTGAGCCGCTGTTAGTTGTTTTTTAGGTAATTGAGCGCTGACAATCTAGTCAATTCTGCCTCTGATATCTGAGCAGAGATAATTAATTATCTTAGCTTGAGACAGTGTTCTCCACTCAGCTATCCTGGATGGTTTTTGTTTTTCTCCCGCAGTGTTTGGTTCTAGCTCCTACCCGAGAGCTGGCCCAGCAAGTCCAGCAGGTGGCTGATGATTATGGCAAATGCTCAAGACTTAAGAGTACCTGCATATATGGAGGAGCACCCAAAGGTCCCCAGATCCGAGACCTGGAGAGAGGTAATGGTATTCTTGTGTGTTTACAAATTCACTGTTGCAGGAGCTGTGTTTAAGGTAGCAGGAAAATCTGATACTGTAAAATATAGTAAGAAGTAGTGGCATGTTTGTTTGTTTTCGTTTTTTTAAGCCTGTTTGGGAAGGTGCTCAGCATGATCACAGCCCCATCTACTGTTACAATTTGTGGCAATTATACCTCTAGTCAGAATGATGGTGTGCATACAACAGTACCAGTCATCCATATTTGTCTTGTAACTTATTTAGATGGCTGTTTTTCCTCCCCTTTTCTCTGTTCATCCTCCCCATCTGACAGTCTTTACAGTTGCCAACTTTCTAATTCCATAAAATGGAACACCCTGCCCCCGCCCCTTCCCTGAGGCCCTGGCCCTCGCCCACTACGTTCCCTCGGTGGCTTACTTTTCCTCACCCTCACTCACTTTTATTGGGCTGAGGCAGGGGGGTTGGGGAGGGGGTGAGGGCTCCGTCTAGGTGGGTGGACCTGAGGATGAGGGGCTTGGGATGCAGGAGGGAGCTCCAGGTTGGGGCATGGGCTTACCTCTGGTGGCTCCTGGTCAGCTGTGCAACGAGGCTAGGGCAGGCTTCCTCCTGCCTGTCCTGACTCCACTCTGCGCCTTGGAAGTGGCCAGCAGGTCGGGCTCTTAGGCAGAAGTGTGGCAGGTGGCTCTACACCCTACTCTC
>NW_027426517.1:0-1713 GCF_003597395.2 Chelonoidis abingdonii
CACGAAAGCTCATGCTCCAAAACGTCTGTTAGTCTATAAGGTGCCACAGGATTCTTTGCTGCTTTTACAGATCCAAACTAACACGGCTACCCCCCTGATATTTAAAAAAAGCATTTCCTGAGAGGCAAACCTTTAAATGACGGACATTCAGCCTCTGAAACGTTGTCAAAAACACAAAGACATGTTACTCCAGAGTATATAGTGATACCTTGCCATGTCTTAGTACTTTTTTTTACAGTCATGTCTAGAGATCCTAACAGAGATTGGAGCTCCATTGTGCACATATAATAAGAGATAATATTTGCCCTGATGAATTTATCGTTTAAATAGAAAAGGAAAAGATAGTGTTGTTATTCCCATTTTAGAGATGAGGAACTGGGAGACTTTCCAAGGTTGCACAGGACGTCTGTAATTGATCATATATCTCCTGAGTCCCACTCCAATGTCTTAAACACAAGGCAATATTTCCTCTCTTTGTAGTTTGCTATGCCCAGAGTGAAGGCTTCTTAGGAGTACAAGACCTACTCATTTCATTTATCTCCTGAGACCTTATCCTGTGGGTCCAAGCTAAATGAAAACTGAGTTAATTTTGTAATCATAAAGGACTTGCTATCACTTATGTGAGTTTCTTTGGATATAGGTGTCATTTCTACTTCCATACATTTTCCAGGGCTTCTTGCCTTTGAAGATTTTAGCGCCATTCTATTTGTTATTAATACTATAAATTCTATTCCTTTTTTGCTCTCCAATAGCTTTGGCTCTTAGACCACTTCTCAACATCCAGGCACCCTTTTTGTTTGTTGTAGATGAAAGAAACAGGTTGACTGAAAGTAGAATAATCAGGTACCCTTGGTTCTTCCTCTTTATAGTTGTGTGGGAGTTCTGTTCACATTGCTATTCAAAAACCACTGTTGAATTAAAAATTTAAGATGCCTCAACTGCTGAGTGAAATGAGAGGAATTGAGAAATTACTGCCTGGTTAGATCTAATCTTTTTGGCACACTAATAAAAGTGGATAACTCTCCCAGATAGCTTTCAAAATCATTATATACCAAAATAAAATTCCTAGAATCAATTGATTTGGATTTCCACCATTTGTCCTTTAAATATCCAAGCTGCGCCGAAGTGCTCAAAATATGATTGTGTCTCCCCACAAGCAGAAAAGAGCAGAATAATTTGATACCTAATACAGGTTCCTGCATTCAAAGATTAATTGTTCATTAAAAAGAGAAGATGCTGGTTACTCAGATATTCAAACTATCTAAAAATTGAAAGACCAGTTAAGGCTACTAGAGCCATAGATTCTTCCTTGGGAAAGAATGCTTCCTGCTCCATTCCTTTGGGATTAGAGTCGGACCAGCTTTGGGAGTCTCGAAGTGGGTATCATACTAGTTGCCTTTTGGTGGCTGGAAAGGAATTTTTCCCTCACTGCCAGATTGACCTCAGCAGCTCATGAACCTGGCGGGTAGATTTAGATTTTAAATTCATTTTGTTACAACTTGGCATGTGCCCAGTAGAGGTAATGATTCAGAAGTGTTTCTGGTTCTGTGATAGACTAGAACTGAAAATGGATTAGAGATTAAATGGATCAAAGAAGACAGAGAATGGGGTTGTGGCTCCTAATTTCTAGTATAGTGAAGAGACAACTCCTTTTCCCAAACCCCTTAACCCCAGATGAGGGAAAGGCAATTGGATCCCAGCAACCATTCAGGG
>NW_027426518.1:0-1581 GCF_003597395.2 Chelonoidis abingdonii
TGGATAAAATGGATAGAAGTTCAGTGTTATATGTTGTTACAGAGGACAAAAGATTTAATTATGATCAAGTCCAAGTATGGCCTTACTAGAGAAGGCTCATACTCTTAAATGAAGTAGTTTGTAGCCTCCAGCTTGTTTACATTTCTCTAAAAAAAAAAAAAAAATGTGTAGGTGAGCTGTTTGCAATAAATCATATCAAGGCAGCATGCTGTAGCAAGCAATTAAATTTAGATCATGTCTCAGTACTGCTGCAAGAGCCTGAAGAGCAAAAGTTTATCACTCACAAACCCCAGTCTCCTAGATATCAGCAGAGCCAGTCACCAGATCATTGCCTAAAGCTTTCTTACTGAAAAAGCTGATTTAAAATAAGTAGTTAATATTAATGAATAAACCAAAGTTATATTGGTATACTTCAATATCAATAACTAATCTGAAAGGCACAACTTAGTACTATTCTAATAGACTGTTTCATTGTGTGAATAGACTGAAGTCTAACGTGCACATCACACCTAAATTAAACTGTGTTAGAACATTTTTCGCTAAAAGACAAATAGTTCAACTTCAAAATTGTGAGGGTAACTTCACACTCATCTGATGTATAATTAGGAGGATAAGGAAAATTATGTAAAACACTTTACTCACAACAAGTAAATTCATGATTGTATGTCCTATCTCCCCAAAGAGAGGCTTTCGGTGTCTGATACTTGTTACAGGAGTTGGATATGCTTTCACAGGAAGAAAAGAACACTGTTACACATAAAGACCAAGCAAAATACTCTAACCCAATTAAAATATGTGACTTTAAAAAAAAATAAAAATAAAAAAAGGTCAGATGCAGCCTTTCGTTCTTTACTTTATGTAAAAGCTTTATGTAAAAACTTCAGCACTCATTTCACAGAAATGGTATCAGAAAACAAACAGTATCTGTGCTTACTGTGATTCAGCAGCACAAGATGCCTGTATAGCAAATGTGAAAGAACAGAAGCCCCTAAAAGCAAGAAGAGTGCCACAGGAGAGTTGCATTGCAGTGGCAACAGCCAGCTTGTAAACTGGAGTGAATTCCATTCCCCACTTAGACTGTGAGAAAGGTGGTCATTAAGTTTCTATGTTTGAGAGCAATTAAAACGCACAACTAATCATCAGTGGGATTTGTGTACCTTGCTCCTTCTACCCTATTTTGTACATCCAAAAACCATATTTTTATGGAATTGACACTGAAAAGTTCTCTCACCTTATGGAGAAACTTGATTACTAATGACCGATATGGAGCTGAGGAATTTAATCCATAATGTATTAGACACTGATATTAGGTTTACATTAATAAAACCATAAAGCTCTGTTTTCAGAACACTTCACAAATATTAAATCTGATCATTCAAAAAGGATTCAATATATTGTTTTACATATACACAATCTAAGCTCTTTTGTCAGTACACTCAGATTCCGTATCATAGACTGGTTTAGCAAAGTTTGTTTCTCCTGAAACAAAATGTGAAGAATCAATATGTCATAAACAGGTAGTTAAGAGTTAATGCCTTTTACCTGTAAAGGGTTAAGAAACTCAGTAAACCTGGCTGACAC
>NW_027426519.1:0-1107 GCF_003597395.2 Chelonoidis abingdonii
GAGGGGCACCGGGGGGTACTGCAGGGTCAGGGCTGGACTGGCAGGGGCTGCGGGTCAGGAGTGAGGGGCACAGGGGGTACTGGGGGGTCAGGGCTGGGCTGGCAGGGGCTGCGGGTCGGGAGTGAGGGGCACCGGGGGTACTGGGGGGTCAGGGCTGGGCTGGCAGGGGCTGCGGGTCAGGAGTGAGGGGCACCGGGGAGTACTGGGGGGTCAGGGCTGGGCTGGCAGGGGCTGCGGGTGAGGAGTGAGGGGCACAGGGGGTACTGGGGGGTCAGGGCTGGGCTGGCAGAGGCTGCGGGTCAGGAGTGAGGGGCACCGGGGAGTACTGGGGGGTCAGGGCTGGGCTGGCAGGGGCTGCGGGTCAGGAGTGAGGGGCACCGGGGGGTTCTGGGGGGTCACTCACTAGATATTGGGGGCGATGAAATGGATTTTCTCACAGTTCTTGTCGGCTACGACCATGTCGTCAGTGGCGCGAGTGTCGGCCCCAAGAATCACCCCCTCCTGCGGGGAGATGTGGGGCAGGTCAGCGCCCCATAGCCAGCCCCACACCTGCTCCCAGTGCCAGACCTCCCCCTGGGCTGGGCTCCCAGCCCCATCTGGGACAGAGCCCCTTCGTCACATACCAGCCCCCGCAGCACAGCCCCCCAGTTCCCCCACCTGCCCCAGCCCCACACCTCCCCTTGGCACACGCGCCCAGCTCCAGCCCCCCATCCCAGCCCTGCCCCCGTCCCGACACCTTGTAGATGAGCCCTGCGATGGTCGTTCCTGTCTTTCTGGCCTTGGGGGGCAGGAAACCCTGGGGGCCCCCGACCTTCGCCAGAGCCGCATTCCTGGGGGGGGAAGGAGGCGTCATTGGGGGGGCGGATGGGACATGGGGCCTTTCCCTGCCAGGGGGGCACTGGCCCCACGTGTGACCACCCCCCTGGCAGCATCTCCAGCAGCCACGTGCCCCCCCGCCCCCGGGAAAGCACCATCCTCCGTTCCCATCCGCCCCTTTCGGAGGGCATTGTTCCACCATGACCGGGGGGTGGGGGCAGGGCTGGGCTGGCAGGGGCTGTGGGTCGGGAGTGAGGGGCACCAGCAGAGCTGGGGGGGGCAGGGCTGGGC
>NW_027426520.1:0-2100 GCF_003597395.2 Chelonoidis abingdonii
TGCTAGCTGAACTCCATTCCAGTAAACAAAATGCCAAAACATTAGAAAAAGTCTCAAAGGGCATGATGGACAGAGGCCATAACAGGAATGCACAGTAGTGCCGCGTGAAAATTAAGGACCTAAGACAAGTCTACCACATAACCAGAGAGGCAAATGGAAGGTCCGGGGCAGAGCCACAGACGTGCCACTTCTACACTGAGCTGCATGTCATGCTAGGTGTTGCAGCCACCACTACCCGAACCCTGTGCTTTGACTCTGTCAATGGAGAATCACGCAACAAGGAAGCGGGTTTTGGGGACAAGGAGGAGGATGAGGAAGAGACTGAAGATAGCTCACAGCAAGGAAGCGGAGAAACTGGTTTCCCCAATAGCCAAAGATATGTTTCTCACCCTGGACCTGGAGCCAGTACCCCCCAAACCCACCCAAGGCATGCTCACGGACCCTGTAGGGGAGAAGGGACCTCTGGTGAGTGTACCTTTGTAAATATTACACATGGCTTAAAGACAAATGTGTTTAATGATTAATCTGCCCTGGAATTCACAGCCAGTACAGCTACTGCAAAAGTCTGTTAATGTATGGGGATGGAGTGGAAATCCTGGTGTTTGCTGGCATTCAGACAACATCCATTCCTTATCTCTCTGTGTTATCCTCAGGAGAGTGATATCATTCATGGTCACCTGGTTGAAACAGGGTGCTTTATTAAGGGGACATTCAGAGGTGCCTGTTCCTGCTGGGCTGTTTGCCTGTGGCTGAACAGAAATGTTCCCCATTGTTAGCCAAGCGGCGGGGGGAGGGGTGAAGTGATCATCCCAGAGAATAGCGTGGCCGGGGTCGGGGGTATTTGGGTTTGTGCTGCACGCTAACCTCCAAACCACAGCTCCTCCTTTTAAATTGCAAACCCATTTTAAATGGCCTACCCAACGGCTGCTTGGTATGGGAAATGAGGGCTCTGCTGTTTGAAACCATTCCCACATGTTTTGAAAGTTAAAGAAGCCAAAAGACCGTGGCTTACCATGGCTGCCTGCAAGCCGAATTCTGTTGCCTGGCACTGCGTGAGTGATCTCTCATACCACACTGGCAGGCCCTAAATATAAGAGGCAAAATGCTACCTTGTTACGAAAGCACATGTGCTGTGTAATGTGAACAGCAAGGTTTAATGGAAAGGGTGATCTTATTGTTCTCTAAAATGTGTCTTTTTCACCACCAATCTCCCTTTTCCCCCAGCAGCTGCAAACGTTTTGCCTTCGAAGAGGCTAGTGAAGATTAGAAGGTGAAAAAAATGCACTCGGGATGAGATGTTCTCAGAGCTACTGCTGTCCTCCCACACTGACAGAGCACATCAGAATGCATGGAGGCAGATGATGTCAGAGTGCAGGAAAGCACAACAGGAATGCGAGGAGAGCTGGCGGGCTGAAGAGGATAGGTGGCGTCAGCTTGTTGACAGAAGGCAAGAGTCGATGCTCTGACTGCTGGAACATCAAACTGTTATGCTCCAGCATATGGTTGAGCTGCAGGAAAGGCAGCAGGAGCACAGACCGCCACTACAGCCCCTGTGTAACCAACTGCCTTCCTCCCCAAGCTCCATAGTCTCCTCACCCAGATGCCAAAGAATGCGGTGGGGGGGCCTCCGGCCACCCAGCCACTCCACCCCAGAGGATTGCCCAAGCAACAGAAGGCTGACCTTCAAATAAGTTTTAAAGTTTAAGTTTTAAAGTGCAGTATGGCCTTGTCCTTCCCTCTTCCCCCACCCCAGCCTGCACTTCCCTCCGCCCTCACCCCTCCCAGGCTACTTTGGCAGTTATCCCCCTATTTGTGTGATGAATTAATAAAGAATGCATGAATGTGAAGCAACAATGACTTTATTGCCTCTGCAAGCGGTGATCGAAGGGGGGAGGGGAAGGTGTTCAGCTTACAGGGAAGTAGAGTGAACCAAGTGGGGGGTGTTCATCACGGAGAAACAAACAGAACTTTCACACCATAGCCTGGCCAGTCATGAAACTGGTTTTCAAGGCTTCTCTGATGCACAGCGCATCCTGCTGTGCTCTTCTAACCGCCCTGGTATCTGGCTGCGCGTAATCAGTGGCCAGGCGATTTGCCTCA
>NW_027426521.1:0-1353 GCF_003597395.2 Chelonoidis abingdonii
GTTCAGCATCGTGGGCCAGGCTGCGCTGAAGGTGTTAATTCTCTGATGTGTTAATGCACCTTGCTGGCCAGTTATTGGAGCGTTATCCCAGTGAGTCGGAAGGAGGCTCCTTATTCTGTTCTCTGTAATAAGGATTGAATCAGGCTGGGGCAGCAACAAGTAAGAGGAGGTCCCAGTAACAGGAACACTGAGCTAAGTGGCGGAGCAGGGCGTGATTTTCCCCTGACACGTGCTGACTAAGATGGCCAGGGCTGCTTCTTTTCTCCTGTCTGAACCCTTCCTGCTAAGCCTGGAAGGCCGACTGCCCGCACCCCCCAACAGGGCAGGCGGCTCATCCTATGGGGGTATCTGTGACCCACTCTGCCCCACCCTGTGATGGAGGTTTGCCCTCTGCCCCCCTCTGGCAGCCCCTCACCCCTGGACTGACCCCTGGCTTCTACGCCCCCCGCTCCAATTTTTCTCCTTGGCCCCCTTCTGCCCCTGCCTCCAGCTATTTGATCCCCCTGCTCAGACACTGCCCATCCCCCCCAATTGCCTTGCACCCTTTCACCTTTTTAATCACCAGCAAGCGCAGCTGCTTCAGCAGATGTTACTGAGCAATGAGCATGCTCAGTAGGAGCCAAGCAGCGCTCAGCACCCTTCCTGCCACCCCATCAGTGTCCTAGTTCCCGGGAGCCTCCAACTGTCTGGGCTCCTGGGCTCGTGAACCCTGAGCTCCACCTGGACATGGCTGGGCCCGATCCTGTGGGACAGGAGAGGCCACTACACTTGACCTGCCCCATTTCTGCACTCTAGTAGCTCTACACCCTCGGCATCTGAGCCCCTCGCCCTTCCCTAGTGACAGCCCTGCCTGTGGTAGGAGGCGTCGGAAGTATTGGGTTCTACTTCTGGTCCTGTCACTGACCCCCAGGTTATCTCTACGTCCCTCTGTTTCTATGCCTCTCAGTCACAGAGAGTCAGGGCGTTGGAGCTGGAAGTTCTTCAGGGTCCTCAGAATTCAAAGCCCTTCACAAACGCTCACTGGTGTTTCACACGTGCAGAGGGTTCTAGTCTAAGAATAGTAATAGGTTGTTGTTGAGATTAGACACCTCTGCACTGAGTAATAGAGTCACTTGAAACAAAATGGAGGCCAAGCTCCCTTGTCCTTCTGTTAAGCGCATCATAACTTATAGACACACAATCTGGGGCTGTTTCCTTTTCATTTGAATGTAGTTTTGTATTTGGTAGTTTTTAAAATATTTTGACTGGAAAATGAAGGTTCCCCTTGGTGTAAATCAGCACAGTTGCTTCAACTTCACAGAGGTTCAGGGCCTCATAATCAAAGGCAGACTCCTCTGCCTCGTTCCCTGGATA
>NW_027426522.1:0-2295 GCF_003597395.2 Chelonoidis abingdonii
GGCTGCAGCGCAAGTGAGGGAGGGTGATCAGCTCCAGGGAGGCAGGGCCCGCATGCAGGGAAGGACGTCCGGCAGCTACATCCCAGGCCAGCTGCTTACATCCCAGGGGAGCCCATGATGGGAGGGGCGCTACCCGCCCGGCGCTCCCTCCCTGGAGGCCTCCCCCCCGCCCCAGCTCACCTAGCACGAGGCCAGCAGCTGCTCGTCCGTATGTCCAGCGCGAGTTGACTTGCTGTTTCCCCTGGAGAGAAGTGGGAGAAATCAGGCTGGACTCAGACATGGCACTTCCGCTCACCCTTCCACAGGGGTCCTTGGGCATGCACTTTCCTCTCCCCAACTTTGGCCTCGTGAGGTGGGCCGCAGCACTTTGCACCTCCCCCAACAGGAGCTTTCCTATCTCCCCCTACATGGGGTCAGTGCCCTCATTCCTCACCTCAGGGGCCGCGCTTGTCCAGTCCCACCTCCAGGGCTGGCTTCATGCTGCTGGGATTGCTTGATTGCACTGACCTGGTGGGTGGGATGAGAAGGACTTCAGTGAGAGCTGGGGCAAAAGGGGGCTCAGGGGTTACTGGACTTGAGGGAAGACAAGCGTGAGTCGAGGTGGTGCCGCGCCAGGGTGCCCACTATCAGGGCTAAGGTTGCAGGGGTGATGGGGCTCAGGGGTTACCTGGCACTGTGAGGAGACGAGCTGTGAGTTGAGGAGGTGGCGCAGCGCCAGGGTGCCCACATCAGGGCTAGTGGTTGACAGGGGCAAAGGGGGCTCGGGTTACCTGGTGCTTGAGGGAGACGAGCTGTGAGTCGAGGTGGCGCAGCGCCAGGGTGCCCACATCAGGGCTGGGGGTTTGCAGAGGTGATGGGGGGTCAGGGTTACCTGGCGCTTGAGGGAGACGAGCTGTGAGTCGAGGTGGCGCAGCGCCAGGGTGCCCACATCAGGGCTGGCTGAGATGCCAGCGATGTCATCCTGGCTCAGGTACATGCCCTTGGGGGGGCGCCGGCGTGAGCGCAGTGGGTGGTGCCGATACTGCGACAGCTGCGCCTCCTTTCTCACAGGCCCTGAGCCCGATCCTGGGCCCGGTCGGCTGTTCGGCAGCTTCTGGTAGCTCGGCTGGGCAGGGAATGGAGCTGGTCTGAGTACAGTGCCCCATAGGGACCCCTGCTGCAGCACAGTGCCATGGACTGGCTCCTCCCACAACACCCCCTACAGCACAGCACCCCCCACACCGTCCCATGGCACAGTGCCCCCTGCTGACCTCATGCTGACCCCTGGAGCATAGTGCCCTCTAAGGAGCACTGCAGCCCAGGGTCCCCTCTCCCACCCCTCAGCACAGAGCCCAAGCGAGTGAGGATGTGCCCTCCCCGCCCACTGCCTGTGAGCCATCCCACCCCCAACCCCTCACCTCCTTCTTGGGGTCCATGGCATCAAACTCCCCCTCGCTGGCTGCCCGTCCCTCCTCCATCTCGTCGTTACTGGGGGGGAGCATGGCATGGGTTAGAGGGGATGGTACCAAGAACCCCAGGCTGCACCACAACCGGACCCCCCAGGCCCTCCCTCCACCTCACCACAAACCCCCTGTCCCCACTGTCTGCCTTCCACTCCCTCCATGGCCATCTAGCCTGCCCCCCTTCCCTCATCCAGAACCCCCCACCCTGCCACGCCTGTACCTCCCCCCCACACCTGTCATCCCTCTCCTTCTTGCTGAGCAGCCGGCGGGCCTGTCGGTCCATGACACTCGTGCGGCTCCTTGTCTTCTTCCAGGAGTAATAATACTTCACCAGGCTGGGGATCAGCTTGTCGGGGAGCTGGGGACAGATAGGAGCGGGGGTCAGATGCCTGGGAGGAGTGGGGGGTTGAGGTGCTTGCCAGAGGGGTGGGGGGAATACAATATCCAGGAATGGAGTGGTGATGTGCTTGGGGAGACTGAATGGTGCAAGGAGGGATGGGATGACAAGGAAGGGGAGGGAGCGGGAGGAGATGCCTGTTGAGGGGAGAGACTCAAAGGAGGGATGGGATGCTGGGTGGGGGAGACCAGAGGGAGGTATGGGAATGTGGGGAGGGCTAAGCAGGGGGAGACTGGAGGAGACGCTGGAGGGGAAGAGATGGGGCAAGGGATGGTAAGTCAGGGGGATGATGGGGAGAGGAGGTGCTCGGAGGAGGGGGGGAGATTGGAGGGAGGGATGGGAATTCAGGGGGGCAGGGGGAGGGAGAGATGGGGCGAGAGATGGGATGACAGGTACGAAGGGCAGGGGTGAGAGGAGATACAGGAGGAGGGAGGGATGGGATGCAGTGGGGGGTGG
>NW_027426523.1:0-1044 GCF_003597395.2 Chelonoidis abingdonii
TTAAGTGAGATTCTTTCATTGTTTGGCAATTGCTAATTGTTTCCTCTTTTCTTTTAAAAGCAGCAAAGAGTCCTTTGGCACCTTATAGACTAACAGACGTATTGGAGCATGAGCTTTCGTGGGTGAATACCCACTTCGTCGGATGCATGCTTTTGTCGGAAAGCTCATGGTCCAATACGTCTGTTAGTCTGTAAGGTGCCACAGGACTCTTTGCTACTTTTACAGATCCAGACTAACACTGCTACCCCTCTGATACTCTTTTCTTTTGTTTACATTAGTTAGCCTGATTGCTGAATAAATATCTATGTAGAATGTACAGTAAATATTATTACTTACAATACTTTTTTCATTATAAAATTTTTATTGGTTTTCAGAGTATCTCTGAGAATCCTTGTAATGTATAGAAACATGTTCAGGTCTTAAAATTTCACAGAATGTTGGGATTACTTCAGTAATATTTCCTAACCTTGGACCTTGGCTTTTTTAATTTTGTCATGATGATAATGTTTGAGTACTAAATGTAGGAGCCAATAAACCAAAGTAGTTAGCAAAGACACAGAGCTTACATACCATGAACAGTGAAGGCAGTCATTGTTAGTTCATAAGAGCTGTGACATGTTATAGTACATATCAAAGAATAGGAGTATTTGCTGTCACATTAATACTTTACACCTCTATAGTGCCATCTACCCAGAGATCTCAAAGGGCCTTTCAGACAGAACAACTATGAGGTGGAGCATCCCTAGTTTATACAGGTAAACTGAGGCACAGATGACTTGCCTATTGATTCACAAGTCCGTGGCAAAGCCAAGAATAGACTCGGTCACTTGACTCTCGCTCCTGTACTTTCACTGCAAGCATTCCTCCTCCTCCGTTCACCCCTTCAGATACGTCCAATGTTGTGAAAGGTGAAACATGGAGAGGAGGCTTGTGAGCCTCCTCAGTTTGGTGTGTAGACTTTTGGATTCATGTATTTACTGTTTTAATAGCACAGAGAAGCAGAATACTCCCATCTTTCCCTTACTTGCCTTGCCCCCCCCCCCC
>NW_027426524.1:0-1155 GCF_003597395.2 Chelonoidis abingdonii
TTTCCTTATTTAATTTCTCCTCACAATTCATGATTTTATAGACCTCGATCATATCCCCCACTCCCCATAGTCATCTCTTTTCCAAGCTGAAAAATCCCAGTTTTATTAATCTCTCCTCCTTTGGAAGCTGTTCCATACCACTAATAATTTTTGTTGCCCTTTTATGAACCATTTCCAATTCTAATATGTCTTTCTGAGGTGGGGTGACCACATCTGCACACGGTATTCAAGATGTGGGCACACAGTGGATTTTTATGGAGGCAATAACATATTTACTGCGTCATTATCTATCCCTTTTTTTAATGATTCCCAACATTCTGTTTGCTTTTTTGACTGCCGCTGCACATTGAGTAGATATTTTCAGAGAACTATCCACTATGACTCCAAGATCTCATTCTTGAGTGGTAACAACTAATTTATATCCCATCATATCATATGTATAGTTGGGATTATGTTTTCCAATGTGCATTACTCTGTATTTATTGACATTGAATTTCATCTGCCATTTTGTTGCCCCATCATCCAATTATGAGCTCTTTGCAATCTGCCTGGGACTTAACTATCTCTAACAATTTTGTATCATTTGCAAATTTTGCCACCTCACTGTTTACCCCTATCTCCTGATCATTTATTAATATATTGAATAGAACTGGCCCCCAGTACAGACCCCTGGGGGACACCTCTATTTACCTCTCTCCATTCTGAAAACAGACGATTTATTCATACTCTTTGTTTCCTATCTTTTAATCAGTTACCAGTCCATGAGAGAATCTTCCCTCTTATCCCATGACAGCTTTTGTTGCTTAAGAGCCTTTGGTGAGGAACCTTGTCAAAGGCTTTGTGAAAATCGAAGTACACTATATTCACTGGCTCCCCACTGTCCACATGCTTGTTGGCCTCACTCAAAGAATTCTAGTAGATCGGTGAGGCATGATTTCCCCTTACAAAAATCATGTTGATTCTTCCCTAACAAATTACATTAATTTATGTGTCTGACAATTATGTTCTTTACTATCATTCCAGCCAGTTTGCCTCTTACTGAAGTCAGGCTTATGGGCCTGTAATTTCTTGAATCACCTCTTTAGCCCTTTTTAAAAACTGGTGTCACATTAGCTATCCTCCAGTGATTTTGTAGAGAGCCTGATTTAAATGATA
>NW_027426525.1:0-1093 GCF_003597395.2 Chelonoidis abingdonii
CCTGGAAATGGGGTTTTGGGGCCCCAGGGTTTTGGCGCCCCTAGATATGGGGATTTGGGGCCCCTGGTTTTGTGGCCCCTGGAAATGGGGTTTTGGGGCCCCTAAGGTTAGGGGCCCTTAGAAATGTGGGCTTGGGGCCCCTAGGGTTAAGGACCACTGGAATTCGGATTTTGGGGCCCCTGGATATTGAGATTTGGAGCCACAGCGGTTAGAGGCCCCTGGAAATGGGGTTTTGAGGCCCTTGGAGTTAGGGTCCCCTGGAAATGGGGGTTTGGAGGCCCAAGAGTTAGTGGCCCATGGAAATGGTGTTTTGGGGCCCCTGCTGTTAGGGGCCCCTGGAAATGGGGTTTTGGGGCACAGGGGTTTTGGGGCCCCTGGTAATGGGGGTATGGGGCCCCCAGGGTTAGGGGCAACTAGAAATGGGGTTTTGGGAGCCCTGGTGTTAGGGGCCCCTGGAAATGGGGCTTTGGGGCCCCGGGATAAGCGGGCCCTTGATATGAGGTTTTGGGGCCCCTGGTGTTAGGGGCCCCTGGAAATGGGGTTTTGGGCCCCCAGGTGTTAGTGGCCCCTGGAAACGGGGTTTTGGTGCCCCTGAATATGTGATTTGGGGGCCCCAGAGTTTTGGGACACCTTGACATTGTTTTTTTTGGGCCCCTGGTGTTAGGCGCCCCTGGAAATGGGGTTTTGCGGCCCCTGGGGTTAGGGGTCCCTGGAAATGGGGCTATGGGGCCCCTGGGGTTAGGGGCCCTGGAAATGGGGTTTTGAGGCTCCTGGTGTTAGGGTCCCCTGGAAATGGGGTTTTGGGGCCTCTGGGGTTTGGATTCCCTTGAAATGTTGTTTTGGGTCCTCTAGGGTTAGGAGCCCCTGGAAATGGGGGTTTGGGTCCCCAGGGGTTGGGGCCCCTTGAAATGGGGTTTTGGGGCCCCTGGAAATGGGGGTTTGGGGCCCCCAGGGTTATGGGCAACTAGAAATGGGGTTTTGGGAGCCATGATGTTAGGGGCCCCTGGAAATGGGGTTTTGGGGCCCCAGGGGTTAGGGGACCCAGGATATGGGGATTTGGGGCCCCAAGGTTTAGGGGCCCCTGGAAATGGGG
>NW_027426526.1:0-1115 GCF_003597395.2 Chelonoidis abingdonii
AGACATAGAGAGACATAGAGAGAGACATAGAGACAGAGAGACATAGAGAGAGAGAGAGACAGAGAGACATAGAGAGAGACAGAGACAGAGAGACATAGAGACATAGAGTGAAAGAGACATAGAGACATAGAGAGAGAGACATAGAGAGAGAGAGACAGAGAGAGAAAGACAGAGAGAGAGGCAGAGAGAGAGACATAGAGAGAGACAGAGAGACATAGAGAGAGAGAAAGACATAGAGACCTAGAGAGAGAGACATAGAGAGAGAGAGAGACATAGAGAGAGAGAGAGAGACATAGAGACATAGAGAGAGAAAGAGAGAGACATAGAGACATAAAGGAAGAGAGACATAGAGAGAGAGACAGAACGAGAGAGACGTAGAAAGAGAGACAGAGAGAGACATAGAGACAGAGACATAGAGAGAAACATAGAAAGAGACATAGAGAGAGAGAGAGAGAGTGAGAGAGAGACATAGAGAGAGAAAGAGAGAGAGAGAGACATAGAGAGAGAGGCAGAGAGACATAGAGACATAGTGAGAGAGAGACAGAGAGATATAGAGACATGGAGAGAGAGAGAGACAGAGACAGAGAGAGACATAGAAACATAGAGAGAGAGACATAGAGAGAGAGAGGCATAGAGACATAGAGAGAGAGAGAGAGAGAGACATAGAGACAGAGACATAGAGAGAGACATCGAGACATAGAGAGAGAGACATAGAGAGAGAGATAGACATAGAGACATAGATGCATAGAGAGAGACATAGAGAGAGAGAGAGAGAAAGAGACAGAGAGAGAGAGGGACAGAGAGAGAGACATAGAGACATAGAGAGAGAGACATAGAGAGAGAGAGAGACATAGAGAGAGAGAGAGAGGCATAGAGACATAGACATAGAGAGAGACATATAGAGAGAGACATAGAGACATAGACATAGATAGAGACATAGAGACATAGAGATAGAGAGAGACAGAGAGAGAGAGACAGAGAGACATAGAGACAGAGAGAGACAGAGAGAGAGAGAGACAGAGAGAGAGACAGAATCAGAGAGAGAGAGAGAGAAACAGAGAGAGAGAGACAGAGAGAGAGAGAGAGAGAGAGAAAGATAAAAAATCCCTCACCCC
>NW_027426527.1:0-1851 GCF_003597395.2 Chelonoidis abingdonii
CCCCCCGGCTTCATTTGACATGTTTTGCTAAGGGCAAAACAAAATTGTGTTTTCTTGTTGGAATCTGGCATAGCAGAGAGATCAAGTGTCCTTTCCACTGTACACACTACCCTTTCCTCAGCAAATAGATCAACCGTGACAAAAACACTGCAGATCCATTTTCTGTTAGCAAAACCAACATCAGTCTCTTTTTAAGCATTCAATATGCCCCCGATTTTATTGATAAAACCATCAGGGGAATTAAAAAACCTACAGTGTGAAGGGGATAGGCATCCAGCAACTATATTCCTTCCATAAATAGGAATCAGCAGCATTCTTACGATCATAAATCCCTCCAAGTGTGAGCTGCATACAGAACCTCAAAGCAAAAACAAATGTCAAAAACACTGTGTGAGGTTGTTGGGGGTTGTTTGTTTGTTTTTTAAAAAAAAAAGGATCAAAATATATTGCACTTTGCTTCCCACATTGTTTTGCAGACAGCTTTAATGTGTTGTACTAGACCAATACTGACAACAGAAGCTTCAGCTTTTATTGCTGTTAATACCCTGAGCAATTACTGTAACTCAGCAGGAACTTCTATCCAGAATGGCAACTATCACGTTGTAATTTGGCATTTCATGAGAGATTCCGCTGAAACATGAAGGCACCTGCTAATGTGCAAAAATTGTACAAATGGGGTTTAACACATTCTTAGAAGCCAACATTTTTATTTTTTTTTTTACACTTAAGTATTTTTCATGGTGTAACCGTATTGTACTTGTTAGAGATCACAGAAAAGCAGCAAATGTGGAAGTAATAACAAAGTTCAAGAAACAGGAAGCTGCTAGGCTTCAGAAAAGTCAAGGAAGAGTGTGAAAAATTACCTGAAAGGATGGATACTGTAAATAATGGAGACCTCTGGAAAAACAGAAAACTAGCATGGACAAATACTGAAGAAGAAAGCCATCAATGTAACAGGTGAAAGGAAAGAACACGTTCTCCCATACTGCACCCTGCAAAATTAACTGGGGGTTGAAGGGAGCATCCAGAGAAAGGAAAGAGAACCTTTAGCAGAAACAGATGGTAGGTAATCTAAACTAGCAATATTTCACCCTGGGCCTGTAATTATTTATTGCTTTAACTTTTAAGTTATATAAACATTTGTGACACCAAAGCAGCTAAAATAAAGGACATTCTCAGTTAAGGACTTCATTCTAGCTAACTCACCCTGATTACTCTTAGGTATACAGAGGCTTGAGAAAAACAGATGCCACCTATGCTGTAAGACCTGGAGAAGGAAGATGGAGGTTTCCTACTGCACTGTATCACGATAATAAGTGTGTGTTGCCCACTTAAAACTAGCAGAGGGATTTGGTTAAACTTATTTCATGTTATAAAGCTATGGATTTGGTGGATGAAGGGGGAAGGAATCACACTTCTCTCAAGTTCTTACTGTGGTGACGTGTCCTTGAATTAAAAAATTAATTGAAGATAGAAGGTTTTGAAAGGAGATTTGAATGATTTTTTTTTAATCTAACAGTTTTCATGACAAGTGTCCTTAAGAGGAGATGGTCAGGGAGACATTAAATCTCAACTTCAGTCCTGTATCCACACAGTCCAACAGGCTACCAAACCACAACTCTTGATAGCCCACAACTCCATCTTCAGCATTTATTTATAGAGAATTTATCATTACAGTATAGTATCTAGACCAGGGTATCAAGTATCAGAGGGGTAGCCATGTTAGTCTGGATCTGTAAAAGCAGCAGAGAATCCTGTGGCACCTTACAGACTAACAGACGTTTTGGAGCATGAGCTTTCGTGGGTGAATACCCACTTCATCAGATGCATGACGAAGTGGGTATTCACCCA
>NW_027426528.1:0-3494 GCF_003597395.2 Chelonoidis abingdonii
GGCAGCAAGTTTAAAACAAACAAAAGGACGTATTTCTTCACACAACGCACAGTCAACCTGTGGAACTCCTCGCCAGAGGATGTGGTGAAGGCCGAGACCATAACAGGGTTCAAAAAAGAACTAGATAAATTCATGGAGGATAGATCCATCAATGGCTATTAGCCAGGATGGGCAGGGATGGTGTCCCTAGTGTCTGTTTGTCAGAAGCTGGGAATGGGCGACAGGATGGATCACTTGATGATTCCCTGTTCTGTTCATTCCCTCTGGGGCACCTGGCATTGGCCACTGTCAGAAGACACAGAGCAGAAGTGCAGATGCCCCATTACTGCAGCATTCGTCTCGGGGGTAATTTCATGGTAAAGTTGCATTGACTCGGCCGTTCCTAGTTAAACTTTCACAAGGGGCAGACGTGTTAGCTGGTCTCTGACCCAGTAATAACCACCTCCTGCAGCAAGGCAGGCGTCAAGAGGGGTCTGGTGGACAGGGCACTGGACTGGGAGTCAGGAGCCCTGGCTTCTGTTCCCAGCTCAGCTGGTGACCATCTGTGCCTCAGTGTCCCCTCCCCCTTTGTCTGTCTCATCTGCTTAGATTGTAAGCTCTTCGGGGCAAGGGATGTCTCGCAGTGTGGGGACGGTGCCTAATGCAACGGGTGCCAGCTGGGAATGGAATCTCTGGGCACTACTTTATTAGTAATAATTGCCATAGATACAGTGGGACCAGTCGGTTCTCCAGCCAGCGAACTGGAGGGGAAGCCAGCAGCAGAGGCCAAACGCCTTGAGGGTGGGGAAGACAAAGACAGCGCGAGCCGGGCGAAGAGGTGGCTGTGCCAAGAAGACGTGCAAACGGAGCAGGTGACGGGTGCCCGCGGGCCAGCAGCTGCACAGGAGAGGGCTCTTGCACCAGAGCTGGTGGGACTGTGAGAAGGAGGTAGGGCCCCATCCTGGGATGCCCACTGGAGTAGATGGGAGCTACTGGTCTCCTGCAGCTGGCGGGGTGAGTGGGGGAAATAAGTCCCAGAGGTTGGAGCTGGGCTGCTGGAGGGGGATGGGGCCCGGAGTGTCACCCTGGCCCATGTGCTCTCCAGCACAGTCAGGTGCAGAGGCCAGACCTGGGACAGGCTCCCAGAAAGCCGCTTGCAGGCTCCAGCCATTGCAGCCATGTCCCTCCCACCACAGTGCACTTAATGTTTAACTGGGCAATAAAACGCCAGCACAGGCCCGTAATTAACTCTGTGGCGCTGGCTGCTAAGCCCCATCCTGGCCTCTGCGCCCCACCACTGCTGAGAGTTTAATAGGGCTCTGAATGGGAACAGCCTCGCTGATCTCCCCCACGCCCTGTTCAGCTGGCTGGGGTCAGCATGGTTAACCCTGAGCAGAGCTCCATCCCCTGCAGGCCAGTCCCCCTCCAAGCTGGGCTCCGTGCAGATGGAGGCTGCAGCAGCAGCGACTTATGACTTAGCGGTTGAGTGTTCATGTCTCTGTGAGCCTTCAAAACACGGTGTCTAAGGACCAGGCAGGGGCCTAGTGGTGGTCCAGTGTGAACCCATCCTCTACGGTCCCCATGCAGCGGTCAGCATCCCCTCACCCAAAGCCACCACTCACCAGCCACAGGGCCTACCAAAGACTCACACGTATCTGGCACGTGAGTGTGCTCACCCGTGCATCCCGTCCCAGCTCGCTGGCTGGGGCCACCTGGGACACGGGGCGCCTGCGCTGAGGCTCCATGGGGCCGTCTCCCCATCACAGCATGGCTCGGGCTTTGTTTCGGAGTTGACATTCCCAGAGCAGCAGGCCCAGGCCGAGGGAAGCAGACACGCTGGAGGGAGGTTTGACCCAGCGCATGTGAAATTCTTGGGGAACCCCTGTACCACGCCAGGGCATGGCCACGGTGGGTCGCCTCATGCAGCACACTGCCGTTGTCGCACTGCCATTCTCTGCTAGGGTCCTGGCACATTTCCACTGGCACACGCTGTGGCCGGGAGATGAAGGGCAGTGGGCTGATTGTGCCATTGGGCTCCTAGAGTTGTTCTTGTCACGCGGCTGCCCGTGGCTGGTACAGGCGAAATGAAGGTCACCTGTAAGAGGTTCCATTGGGGGTCTCAGTGTATTGAAATCTTTTCCCCCAGGAAAAAGTCCCATGCTAATGCTGTGTAACCAACAGCCGGCTGCTCTGCCAAGGTGCTGCCAGAGGCACCAGCCATGTGGGCCCAGTGCCCAGCCAGCAAGTGCTATGGAAGGGCAAGTATGGGGCAGGGTACCAGCTAGATCTCGTGATTGCTAAGGAACCACTCCCCCCATGTACCCACTGGGTGGCTATTAGTCTAGGGAGGGAGGATGTGTGTGTGTGCGCACGCGTGTGTGTGGAACACGTGGCTCAGGTGATCCGCCACGGAGAGCAGCTAGGTGACGTCAACACCCAGTGGGCTGAAAGTATCTGGCAAATGGTGCCACCCAGCAAGAAAGGATGTGGGCAGTGCTCCAGCTTGGCTTGTAATGAGAACCGAGCTCCGGGTTGGTCCGTGAGGGACGGATCCTTAGCACGGGGCTGCTGCTTTTCACCTGCGTTGCTGGAGCGCTCACCAGCCAGGCTTTCCCCAGCCAGGTGGAATGGCCTGCAGATAGGAGAGGTAGGGTTGCCAATTTCCTAATTTCACAAAACTGAGCACCCTTGCCCCTCTCTCTTCCCCGAGGCCCCGCCCTTGCTCCCTCTCACGGCCAGGGCGTCTAGCTCTCCCCCACTATGCCGACTCCATGAGGGCTCCCTCCCCAGTCACTCGCTCCCCCCACTCACTCACTTTCACTCGGCTGCAGAGATGAGCTATGGGTGGGTGGGGTCCAGGGCTGGCCCAAGAAAGGGGGTCAGGGATGGAATAGGCTCCAGGTTGCGGTGGAAAGGGTGAGGCTCTATTGGTGGTCGACCTCTCGGTCTAGGCGGCTGAGAGTTTGGTACAGAGGACTCGGCTCGCTAAGCATTTGAAGTCGTTCTCTGCTGGGCAGATATTGGGCCCAGGCGGCCCTCCAGGATGAGTGCAGGCTGGTGGTAGGCTTCGAGTACGGAGGTGATGCTGGTGATATTGCGGAGGTGCCGCAGGCATTCAGGTAGCTCTGGCTGCGGGCCCTTACCGCAGACAAGCTCCCAGCGTGGCGCGCTGTTAGCTGCCATGGTGGGGGCTCCTCGGTCCGCGAGGTGGAGGGCAGTGGGCGAATGACGCTCCCTGCCTCCCTGTTCCTGCTGCGCCTGAATTGTGGCCCAGCGGTCCCGTTCTCTTCTTTAAGCAGACTCCCACAATCCAACGAGCTTCCAGGTTGCTGCCCATGCCTGAGTGCGTTCCCGCAACTCTCATTGATTCACATCCATTGAGGCCTTGGTGAAGTGCCAACGCGTGTTCTCTAGTGCTATGAAAATGTGCGAGCTTCTCTGGCCACTGCTGGCTAGTGTACACATGCCGAGGCTGCTTCTGAGAGCTAGCAAGCCTCCTTAGGCCCCTACGCCAA
>NW_027426529.1:0-1001 GCF_003597395.2 Chelonoidis abingdonii
CCCAGCACCCCATATTCCTGAGGGAATTCAGCACCAAAAAATTAAATTCTGTGCACAATATTTTAAAATTCTGCAAATTTTGTCAATAAATAAATGTGTAGGCTCCAGCATGGCAATGGCAAGCATAGGCCACTGGCTGTGTGGAGGTGGGAGATCACCCTGCAGCCTTCCTCCTCCTCTCTCCTGCTAGGATAGGGACTTGGCAGTGAGATACCTCTGTGTGCATGTCAAAAGGCCACAGGGAAGCATTTTACATGATGGCTGGGATATCAGTCATGACCCAAAATCCGTTTGAATGACAAAAAGGAAATAGCTGATACCAATGGCTGAGTCCAGCCCTCATCTGGGCCCTTGCCTGCTACCACTCTGGGCCATCAACTCCCAAATGGCCTTTCATTCTCCCTAAAATAGAGCATTTCCCTCTAATCCTGACAAGTAAAGAGGTGCTTAGGATGTGCAGTTTAATAAGAAAAGGAATTATATTCAGGCACCAGCCTTTTTTTCTGCCCTGATTTATGCTCCTGGTTGCCCCACAGGGCTAGGTGGGATTGAACTGGGTATAACTCAGCACGCAGTTTCAACAATGATTCAACTGGGGCTGGAGCCACAACCAGCCAAGTCTCATTTGAACAGTGGCTTCTGTTTTGGATTATTTAAGGCAGTTTTTAAAGGTCTTTCCCACAGGTGAGGAAGAAGGTGCTGCATTCTTGAAGGGACCTTTAAAATCCCACTCAACTCTGCACTGTTTAGAACTCTCCCTCGTTCAAAATGGTACCACCTTGAGAGACAGCCCTTGTCATAGTACAAATCCCCACTCTGAACCTTAGCGTCCAAAAGATGGGGTACCAGCATGAATTCCCCTAAGCTTGATTACCAGCTTAGAACCTGTAGTGCTGCCACCAACCAGGAATTCCAGTGCCTGGTACACTCTGGTCCCCCCAAAACCTTGTCCAGGGAACCCCAAGACCCAGATCCTCTGGATCTTAACCCAAGGAAAGTAA
>NW_027426530.1:0-1324 GCF_003597395.2 Chelonoidis abingdonii
GGGGGCAGGGAGGCTGGGGTTGTGGGACATGGGAGGATGCTGTGCAGGGTTGCTGGAGCTGGGGTGGGGGATGTGGCCGGGACAGGGTGACCTGTGACCTTGGCCCCCCCAGGCCAGGCGGCACCAGGAGTCCCTGCAGCAGCTGAGAGAGCAGCTGGAGGTGGCAACGCAGGAGAAGCTGGGACTGCAGGAGGCGCTGAGACGGAGCAGTGAGGACTGTGCCAAGCAGGTACCATGGGCAGCTCCCCCTCCTCAAGCTCTGCCTGTGCCCTGCAGCCCCCTGGTAGCTCCCCTGCCCCCCCAACTCAGCCAGTGCCCCTCACTCCCAACCTGAAGCCCCCTGCTAGCCCAGCCCTGGCCCCCCCCTCCACCCCCAGCTCCACTGGTGCCCCTCACTCCCGACCTGCAGCCCCTGCTAGCCCAGCCCCTCTCCCTGTGGCCAGGGTGCTTCGTGCTGATGGCTGAGTCTCTTCCAGGTATTGGTGCTGCTGGATCAGATCCAGAAGTCGGAGCAGCTGCTGCAGAACCTGCAGGCAACCGTGTCCCAGACCCAGTACCGAACCCAGGAGCAGATAGTGAGCAGGGGGAGAGCAGGGGGGGTGCCTGGCAGGGTGGGAGAGACACAGTGCTGAGGGTGGGTGTGGGGATGGAGGGTGGGTGGCTGGGGAGGGCTGGGATCCATGGTGGGGGTCACTGGTGAGGGTCGTGGGGAGGTATCCAATCCCTCTGCTCACCCCCCCCCCGCTCCCCCAGGCCGACCTGGCATCATCTCACAAGCGACTGAGCTACGAGGTGCAGCGATTGAGCGAGGAGAATGAGGGGCTGCGGGGCTCCCGGCCCCCCCTGACCCCCGCTGAGGAGCTGCCACTGACGAGCTCTGTGCAGGTACCGCAGGGGCTGAGACCAGACGGAGGGGTGGGGGGGCCTCTAGGTCATCTCTCTGACTCTCCTTGGGGAGGTGTGTGGGGTGGGAAAGGGGGTACACTCCCATGCAAACCTCCAGTCCCTACCAGGACCTGCAGGCACCGGTGGGCGGGTGGGAATATTGAGGTGTGGGTCACATCCCCCCCCCAAAGCTGGGGGTGGGATATCAGGGGGTGGGTCTTGCCCTCTCCCCAGGAGCTGTAGGACTGGGGGGTGGGGATGTCAAGGTGTGGGTTCCCCCCCACCCGCCCTGCTGTAGTTGCAGGCGGGGGACAATGAGGTGTGGGTCTCCCCCCTCCCTCCAAGAAACTGTAGTTGCTGGTGTGGGGGATGACAAGGTGTGAGTTTCACATACACGCCCCTCCCTGGAGCTGTGGACATGTGGGGGGGGGGGGGGGGG
>NW_027426531.1:0-1397 GCF_003597395.2 Chelonoidis abingdonii
ACAAATTGAAATCAACACAAACAATATTTTATCTCCTCAAATCTAAGCCTCACAGACTCTGCAGGCATTCAGGCTGCCCAGACCCTGAAAGTAGCATATGATAGTGATTCCAAACACTGAAATTGAATCTTGTTTAAAATTTATCTTTTAACAATGGATGCATAGGCACACCACCAGTTTAACAGAGCCAGATCATCTTATGGAACTAAATAAAGTGCAACAATACAGTTAAAGAATGAATGCCAGTAAGGCAAGTGAATGCTTCTGTCAGCCTCCCCTCTAATTAGACCCAATGCTCTTAAATAATCTCCTGGGATGTGGCATATCACTTTACCACTTTCCTTTTAAATCCAGTGTCTCTTTGTTGCAAAGTTCCTATCAAGAAGCCCTATTCAATTACAAAAAAAAAAAACAACCCTTATCCCCCTGTAGTTATTTATTAAGAAACTCAGTGGATCAAAGCCCCCTGAATGTGCTGGTTTTGGAGAGAGTAAAACACATTAACACATATTCAGTACGAAGTTCACAGCCTCTGTGCTTCTCTTTGAAAAGATTGAGGGAAAACTCTGGTTTAGGAGGAAGAGAACAAAGTGAACATTGAAGTATAATCCTGTTTCTGATGCTGCACCTAGTGAGTTTCTTCTTTGGCTCACCCAGAGAGATGCTCACCTTGGACTTCTGGTAACCCAGTTTCTAGTTCCACCTTCATATCTTTGCTGTGAAAATAATGTATTCAGCAGCAGGTGTGTGTCACAAGTAATTTTTTTTTTTTTTGAATGGTTACCTCTACTGATAGGCATGTCTACCCAGATGTGCAGCTAATACACAGGAACCATTTATACTGCTAAAGCTTTTTATGCCTCAGTCTATTCACCACTTGCTGACCACTGTGGGATAATGAAGTTTTCCTTATTTTGCCAAAGGTGTTGGCCTCAAAATCCACTCTAATGTTCAGTAATTACACAGTGCTTAAAGTGCTTGCAAGAGTTCTGCTTTAGTCTGACTGGTTCTAACTGGCTGTGTATCATGAGCTTTATAGCGCCCCTGCCCAGACATTCCATCTAGGAAGCTCAACCCTTAAAGGCAAAGACCCTCAATACCATACCCACCATACCTGGCCAGAACAAACTACGAAGGGCATGTTCATGGCATGTCTGCAGGAATGTTATACAAAAACACATACTCTTGCTGGAAGGTGGCAACTAATGCTATTTCTTAGCATTCAGAACTATAACACACGCAACAGAAAAAAAACAAAGCAGGCTGCTTCCTAAAATAGGCACAATTCACCCCTACTTCACTATATTCTGTCTGATTGCTGCTCCCAGATCCTTCACTACAGAGTACCCTAGCCTGCAAGCAGGTCCAGGCCCCCCTCTCTCCCCCCCCCCCCCCCC
>NW_027426532.1:0-1738 GCF_003597395.2 Chelonoidis abingdonii
CCCCCCCCCGCCTGCCCGGAGCCCAGCGCTCCCGCAGCGCGCTATGGCCGGGGCCGCGGGGGAAGCTGCGCTGCCGCCCATCGCCTCCTTCGCCAGCCTGCTGCCCATGGAAGACAAGCGGGGGCCGCTGCTCCACGTAGGTGCCGGGGGGGCGCGGAGTGGGGGGCGCTGCTTGGTCAAGGCCGGCCGGGGTCGGGGTGTCTGTAGGGATAAGGCACCGCCACTGCCCGCGGTGCTGGGGGCGGCGGCGGAGCGGCGCCAGGGAAGTTTTTGTGGGGTCTCCAGTAACTGCGGGGCTGCGCAGAAGGCTGGCTGGGGCGAGGGGCCCGCTGCGGGGTGGGGTGGGGCGAGGGGCCTGGGGCCCGCTGCGGGGTGGGGAGCCTGTCAGGTGTGCGGGCAGGGGGCGGCCGGAGATGGGAGTATTCCCGTCCTTTGGGCGCTGGGAGGGTGCGGAGTCGGCTCCCACGAGGCAGCGGCGAGGGGGGGACCCTGGGTGGCCCAGATCCCGGGGATTGTGTGTGGGGGGCGGGCTGCTGGCTCCAGCTGTCCTCGTTCGAGGGAGTCGGGGTCACTGGCGCGCCCTGCGGTGCCCTTCTGAGGGCCCCTCGCCAGCGAGCGCAACCCGCTGTGCTGATTCGGGGATGAGCTTCTGCGCCGGCCCCTGACTCCCCGTCTCCCCGCCCTGCAGCCCCGCTTCGCCGCTATGGAGGGCGGCCCCGCCGGGATCAAGAGGGAGGACGACGAGCTGGGCAAGTTCGTGGACTTGGATTTCATCTTGGCCCACACCAGCAGCCCGCAGCAGGCGGGCCCCGCGTACCCCCTGCCCGACACCCCGGAGAGCTGCGGCACAGACGGCGACTGCTCCTACCTGCCTGCCAGCAAGTTCGGGCCCCCCTACCCCGACAGCCACAGCTACATGGCCGAGCTGCTCACCGCCGACCTGCCGGGCCCCTGCGAGCTGCAGCGGAGGGAGTACACGGAGCTGCGGGTCCCCGGCGCGCTGGGCCACCCGGCCATGGCCCGGCCGCTGCCCGCGGAGCACAGGGCGCCGCCCCTGGGGGCCCGCATCAAGCAGGAGCAGCCGGAGGAGCAGGCCTGCATGTTGGGCATGGCTGGCGAGTGCATGGGGCCGGGCGCCGTGGACCACAAGCCCCTCATGCTGCCCCCCCAGCAGCCGCTCTACCCACCCCGCCCCGGCTTCCCGCAGCCCAGGCTGGGGCCCCCCGAGGAGCTGGGGCCGGCGGGGGAGGGCCCCCTGCCCCCGCACCTGGGCCCGCACCACTACGGGCTGCCCCCGCACCACTACCCGGCCCACCTCGCCGCCCACGGGCCGGCCCAGTTCCACGGACACTTCAGCGTGTTCCGGGAGCCGCTGAAGGCGCCGCCGGGGCTGCCCGGGCTGCTGGTGACGCCCCCACACTCGCCGGTGCTGGATTACTTCCCCGCCGGGGGGCCGGAGCTCGGCAAGCCCAGGCGGGGCCGCCGGTCCTGGGCCAGGAAGCGCACGGCCACGCACAACTGTGACTACCCGGGCTGCGGCAAGACCTACACCAAGAGCTCGCACCTCAAGGCGCACATGCGGACGCACACCGGTGAGGGCTGCTCTGCTGGGGGGGAGTGAGGCCGGCTTGCTGGGGGGGGTGTTTTCCGGGGGGGGCGGCTCCAACCCCCCCGGCCCGCGCTCCTGGGGGGCGCACATGCGGACGCACGCCGGTGAGGCCGGCTCTGCTGGGGGGGG
>NW_027426533.1:0-1187 GCF_003597395.2 Chelonoidis abingdonii
ATATTCCTTTTTTGATCTTTGAATTAAAACTATAGCAATAGACAGGCCTTGTTTGCTGACATCCCAAGACCTGAGCAAACACCTCCCCTTATACCTCTAACAATGCAGACTTGCATTTCAAAGCTCTGTTCATTTACAGAGCTTCCTAACCAGTTTCTAAAGTTGGGCCCTGGGTCAGGTCAGTCTGGGAGGTAATTAACTCAGTCTGGCCCTGTCACCTTCCAATGAGATACTATATTATGCTCATAACCTCATGGTCCCCCACACCCAGCCTCAGATGCCCCACAGGGGTTAACCCACCTGAGTAGCAGGAGTGAGTTGCCCAGGAGTGGCCCATTGGGGGGTGGGCAGAGGTAGGATGTTCCTCTGGAGCAGCCCAGCCCATGGGGGAAGGGGAGCTGCCTGCTGGGTGGGGGACAGGGAAAGCGTAGGGAGGCCCCGGGAGCTGCCTGCTGGGTGGGGGAGGGGGAGAGCATAGGGGGGTCCCGGGAGCAGCCGACCAGATGCGTGATGCCCCCCTTTCTTGCCAGACCCCCATTTCACAGCGCCGAGCCCCAGAAGATCTACAGCAAGATCCTGGATGGGGTGTTCTCGTTCCCGGCCTTCGTGAGCGAGGCCGCCTGCTCCCTGGTCTCCAAGCTGTGCCGGTGCGTGGGCTGGGCACGGGCTGCAGCTCCCTGGCACCGCCGCATGCCCACGGCTGCAGGGTGGGCATGGTGGGTGCTCCAGGGCCTGACCTGGGGGGGGTGAGGGGGGCCAGGGGGGCACCGGGTTGGAGACTTCCTGGCCTCCCGGTGAGCCTGTTGCTGAGCTGTGGGCGAAGGGTCCTCTGGGCCCCTGCCGGAGCCGCGCCATGGCCGGTGCCACGTGAACCTCCCTGGCAGGGGCACAGCTGGGGGAGGCTGTTGTGGGAGGCAATGACTGGGGCTGCCCTGAGTCTGTTCTCTGCACCGGCGCAGGCTCCGGCCGGGACAGCGCTTGGGGAACACCAGCACCGGCATCCGCGGCATCAGGAAACACAGGTAGGAGAGAAGCCAAGGGAGATGGGGAGCCCCCCACAGTGCCCCCTGCTGGGGATTCCCTCCTCCGGCCCTGCTCCCCCCAGCGCCCCCTGCTGGGGATTCCCTCCTCCGGCCCTGCTCCCCACAGCGCCCCCTGCTGGGGATTCCCTCCTCCGGCCCTGCTCC
>NW_027426534.1:0-1219 GCF_003597395.2 Chelonoidis abingdonii
TGCCTTCTAGAAAGATCTTAATTGGCTCCAGGTGCCTTGATTAACCTGGAGCAACTGCCATTTGGTTACCAGGGTACTAGGGATTTGTTTAGCCTGGGACTAACATACCTGTTTCTTAGTACTTTACTGTAGCCATCTGGCCTTGCCCCATCACAGCACCTAGATGGAAGCAGTAGAGTGGATGCCCAGAGGCAGAAATGTACTCTTCTAGGACACTGCTCTTCACTATTTTTGAAGTGGGAAACCACTCTGGCAAGAAACCATGAATGTGAGAGCCACATCAACCCGACACTGATGGTTGAACACTTCGAGTTCTCTGCTAGTTGATATGGTAATATTACCATTATTGGTAGTATTGCTTGGGTGCAGGAAGGGGCATGGGGGGCTGGCTGTGGGAGGAGGCTCAGGGCTGGGACAGGGGCTTGGAGTGCAGGAGGAGGTTTGGAGGGTTGGCTCCAGATGGCTGCAAGTTGGTTGGTGGAAGAGCTATTCAGAACCTGCCCACTGAAGGGGATGGCACCTACTTTGGGATGTCCCAGGCCCCACGCCTCTCCTGGAAGGGGCCAACGTGCCCTTGCAGCCCCTCTCTACAGGCACCGCTCCCACAAATCCCATTGGCCACAGTTTCTCATTCCCAGCCAATGGTAACTGCAGGGGTGGTGTTTGCAGGAAGGAGCAGTTTGCGGAGACCTCTATTGCCCACTTTGCCCCCCTTGGGCCGTGGGGGTGTGCTGGCCACTTCCAGAAGTAGCATGGGGCCGGGGCAGGCAGGGAGCCTGCCTTAGCTGTAGCCCCACTGCCGCTGGAGAGTGGGATTGATAGGGAGCTGAATTTGGGGTCCATGGGAGCTGCCACTGGCTTGCAGGCCTTGTAGTGAAGAACACTGTTCTAGGAAGTTTTTACTCCGAAAAACCTAGGTACTGAGTCTGTTTATGCACTTACCTGGTTCAGTAGGAGTTTTGTACATCTCAGTACTGGGATTTAGGAGGCTAAAACAGGGACTCGGACACCCACGCTGAAGCTACTTAGGAGCCTAAGTCCCATTTTCAAAAGTGATAATCTTTCATTTCCCTACCTCACATGGGTTTTGTGAGGATAACTACAATACCCACCTGCTGAAGTGAAAAAATAGATTGACAGAGCCAGAAGAGTATCCAGAAGTCACCTACTACAGGACAGGCCCAACAAAGAAAGTAACAGAATGCCACTAGCCATCACC
>NW_027426535.1:0-1102 GCF_003597395.2 Chelonoidis abingdonii
TTTGTTTGCTGTCTTTTAACCAGTTCTCAATCCATGAAAGGATCTTCCCTCTTATCCCATGACAACTTAATTTACATAAGAGCCTTTGATGAGGAACCTTGTCAAAGGTTTTCTGGAAACCTAAGTACACTATGTCCATTGGATCCCCCTTGTCCACATGTTTCTTGACCCCTTCAAATAGATTAGTAAGACATGATTTCCCTTTATAGAAACCATCTTCACTTTTGCCCAATGTTATATTCTTCTATGTGTCTGACAATTTTATTCTTTACTATTGTTTCAACTAATTTGCCCGTACTGATGTTAGACTTACTAATCTGTAATTGCAAGGATCACCTTTAGAACCCTTTTTAAATATTGGAGTTACATTAGCTATCTTCCAGTCATTGGGTGCAGAAGGTGATTTAAAGGACAAGTTACAAACCATAGTTAATAGTTCCGCAATTTCACATTTTGGTTCTTTCAGAACTCTTGGGTGAATGCCATCTGGTCCTGGTCACTTGTTACTGTTAACTTTATCAATTAATTCCAAAATCTTCTCTAGTGACACTTGAATCTGTGACAATTCCTCAGATCTGTCACCTACAAAGGATGGCTCAGGTTTGGGAATCTCCCTAACATCCTCAGCCGTGAAGACTGAACCAAAGAATTCATTTAGTTTTTCTGCAATGACTTTTTCATCTTTAAATGTTCCTTTTGTATATCAATCGTCCAGGGGCCCCACTGGTTGTTTAGCAGGCTTCCTGCTTCTGATGTACTTAAAAACATTTTATTATTACCTTTTGAATTTTTGGCTAGCTGTTCTTCAAACTCCATTTTGGCTTTTCTTGTTACATTTTTATACTTAATTTGGTAGAGTTTATGCTCCTTTCTATTTACCTAACTAGGATTTGATATCCACTTTTTAAAAGATGTCTTTTTATCTCTCACTTCTTCTTTTACATGGTTGTTAAGCCACGGTGGCTCTTTTTTAGTTCTTTTACAGTATTTTTTAATTTGGGATATACATTTAAGTTGGGTCTCTATTACGGTGTCTTTGAAAAGTGTCCATGCAGCTTGCAGGAATTTCACTCTAGTCACTGTACCTTTTAATTTCTGTTTA
>NW_027426536.1:0-935 GCF_003597395.2 Chelonoidis abingdonii
TATATATATATATATATATAAAATTAATAAACCAGTGCTCCTGGGACACAAACCATAATTTTCACAGCCTGACAAGAAGTGACATCTGTTTAGACTCTCTGAGAATTCATTAAGTGCATGTTGGAAAATGCAGCATTGGGTAGGAGGAGGATATATGCTGATTAGGAGCAAAAACAATCTGAAGAAAATGTTTTTTATTACACTGTAACCTGTTTTCCTTTCCTTTCTTTCTTCAAACTAAACTTGTGAAATTCTTTTTTAAAGAAAACAAATAAACAACCATGCTTATATTCCAAAGGAAAATATACAGAACTGTAGAACCATTTGTTAGGTTGGATGTCATTCCCACCCCCCCCAATTTGATTACACTTGAGGATGAGGCACACCAGTTAATCTACACTTCAGGCAAATCTGGTAAGTGATATACTGGGGTCCTGAGAAATTTCGCGTCGGCAACATGTCCCCCCCTGCAGGTAAATGTTAAAGCTCTGCTAGTTTTTTTCCCCTGAACTAGATCCACTTCTGCAGTGAGGCTTGTGCCCTACATCACTGCATTCGTGCCAGCTATCACATGGCTCAAAGAAGATGATAAAGCAGAATCCAGCCAGCAAGGTCGTGCCCAATGTGTGTGTTGCAGCCCCCCTTCGGCAGAGTAGGAATATGGAGTCCTTCCTACCCGGGAGCGTTAATGCCGAATGAGTTTTCCAGGGTTAGAACCGCTCTTGCCCTGATCCTAGATCACTTGTCGCGTCGGCTGCAACGATGCTGCAGCCTGAGTCTGGGAGCGAGCATCCTTGCCCAGCTCCTGCGGCTCCCTAATGCCAACAAGTCCTGAGCGGTTAAACTCCAGCCCACACCTCGAGCCCAGCTGGGCCTAAGCACCGCCCCTTGCCCCCTGCTCTAGATCACTTGTCGCGTCGGCTGCAACGATGCTG
>NW_027426537.1:0-1121 GCF_003597395.2 Chelonoidis abingdonii
CTTGGCCTAATTTTCTGTTCAGTGTGACATTTCCTCTCTTTAGACTGCTTTTGGTTTTTGATTGACACTTTTATTTGATTATTTAGAAAGACAAATGCATGCATGAGAGCACCCACGACATGCAGCCTGTATATTCTTATCACCTCTAACAAAAGAATAACATCTTGTTATGCAGTAAAATGGCACAAGTGTTAAAAAGACACACTATTATCCCAGTAATCAGGATGGTGACCCACAAAAGACAAGTGAAGGGTGGGGGAAATGAGAGGGGAGTAGGAGTGGTAGAAGAGATAATGGAGATGTCTACTTTAGTGGTTTATGGTTATTAAAAATAGAACATGGATGATATTTGTTTAAAAAAAACAAACAAACAAGGAGTCCTTGTGGCACCTTAGAGACTAAATCAGCAAATTTTTTAGTCTCTAAGGTGCCACAAGGACTCCTCTTTTTTGCTGATACAGACTAACATGGTTACCACTGAAACCTGATATTTTTATTACTGTACTGCCTTGAGGCCCCAACTGAGATGAAAGCCCCATTGTGCTGGGTACTGTACAAACACATAGCAAGGGACAATCCTTGCCTTGAAGAGATTATAATCTAGATAGACCAAAATTAGGAAGGGGAAATGAAGGCACAGAGTGGTGAGATGACTTGACCAAGGTCAACCCCTAGTCATTGGATGAGCTGGGAAGAGAACTCTGGTCTCCTGACTTTCAGTCCTGGCCCTATCTGCTAGAGCACACTGCCTCTTAAAGTCTTTAGTCTGTTTTCTGTACACCATTTTGTTTCTTAAATATGAATGGAAAAGTTCTTTGAAGCACACTATTACTTTTAGTTGGAGAGAGCGTTTTGAAAGCAATATGATAAATTGTTCAAAGTAATATCACAGCTCAGACAGCCAATAGAGTTGTTAATCCTGTCCAATTAAAGTGCTCACTATCAACATTGCAGCGCAGAGTGAACCATGTATTAAACAGTATTAAATCTTGGATTGAAAAAAACTTAAAGCTAGTCCCAAATAAACAGAAATGAATCACTGAGCACTCATCCCATAACTGAAAAGGGTCTCTTACAGTTTGATTAAGCAAATGTAATACAACCCCAAATGTGCAACACTC